>NC_064427.1:1065000-1365000 GCF_023375975.1 Astyanax mexicanus
AAACTCATCATTTTTAAGTTCCAGATCTATATATGCATATATGTATATATTTTGTTTTTTGTGCTTTATTGTCAGATGTTGTAAGGAAATAAGGAAGCGCAGGAGGAAATAGAGAGTAAATGAAAGGAGAAGAGGAAGCAGCGGGTTTGTGTTGAACATCGAGGCGCCCTGGAAGCTGTTGATGAGGAGCGTCGCCCACTGTTCCGCAGCTTTAATGGGCTGATTTCTGTGGCTGGATGGCGTTTGATGCGGAGTGTTTGCCAGCGTGTGTCTTTTAGCTGCCCGGCTTTCATCAGGACGGGTGAATAATGAGGCAGGGCTCCGGCTGAGAGGCGGGTCTGTGGGTCTGTGGGTTTGTAGTGTGAGGATTCTGGGGTCTGATGAAGATGATGAAGATAATGAGGATGATGAGGATGCCTTGTCTTATCGTGGAGGTTGCGGCTCCTCTGTGAGGGATGTTTATTAAAGTTCTTAATGGCCCAAATATATGTTCTTCTTGCTTTACACAGATATTCCAATAGATCAGTAAATCAGTATATTTTTTTTTTACTTGTTACTTTACCTTTTTTACATTTTAGCCAAATGACATTGATTGCTAAATATGCGCTACTTCCCTATAAAACGCGCTAAAATGAACTTTATTGAAGAGACCTGTTTAAGCAATCTATACACGATTCAGCACAAAAGTCATTTACTAATTCTCTTAATTAATCATGGGTTAATTAATCATTAATTTTTGGCATAACCTGAAACAAACCAGTCACTTCCAACTCACTCATCATTCCCTTTAAGAGAAGATCAGGTGAGCTCTGACTTTGGTGGATTGCTATTGTAACGGTGCAGCTACCTGGACGTGTTCAACAAACGCTTCTCAGCAGAGGAAACTGAGCTGCTGGTTGACGCTGTGAAGGAGCTCCAGCAGCTCATTTACGGGAACAGCAATGTTATTTTATTTACTATTCTGTTTATTGTTGATGTAAAAGTTAGGTTTGTGCTGCTGTGTGTTCATGTGGGTGAAACAAGTGCGGGTGTTGCCAAGGTAGCAATGAACGACTGACTGTTGACTGTTGTCAGGGTTCTAATCAGTCAGTGGAGCTCCTGTGATTTTTAAGGTGTCACTCGCTCATCAGAGTAGATGGATATTCAGAAGCACTGTTGCTGTTTAATGCATGAAAATAGTATGTTGGTGGGGTGTTGCTTTCTTAGTGTAACTCTGCATTAAGTCAAATCTGCTTTTAGCTCCACTCACATGCGTGAGTGAGTGGGTGAGTGAGTGAGTGACGGCTGGCAAAAGGAAAGCAGTGATTGTGTGTAAGTGTGAGTCACTGAGACACTGAGTTGTGAACAGTCCTGCACGGCGTTTCACACGATGGTTGATCAGGCGTGTGGTTCAGAACAGATTTAAGCGTGGCCGGTGAGGAAGCTGCTCTTTTGTCTGCAGTAGTTATCTATCAGACTGCAGTGCTGCTGGTTTCCTGTGCTGCCCGGGTTCTGCGGGACACAGTGCCGCTCTTTAAATGGACCCGGGCGCAGAGACGCTGTGGCACAGTCAGAACCCGCTGTTGTGTCTACAGTCATTTGATAGCGCGCCTGTTGTCGGCGCTTTGACCCAAACACCGGCGTTTGTGCGTGCCTCACGCCGCGCTCTGTGTGGTCATGAAATATGCAGCGGTGGAGTCGAGTGGAAAAGACATTCCGAGACCCTGACGCCAACAAAACGCTGTGACATCGAGACGCCATCAGTAATTCAGCCCTGCTAAATAATTAATGAATCAAATACATGTGTGATATCAACACATATACAGCGTACTAGTGCATTGTAGCTGTTGAGTTAAAAAGGAGGAGAAAATAGGATCTGTTTGGTTATAAAAACTCCGCCAGTTAAAATTTGTTCAGTTGCTGCTCTGTCTGTTTGTAGCTGAGCTGTTTGGTTTGTAAGCGCTGCATCATAGCTAGGTTAACTTTATGTGGCGAAGTAATACATAGAGAGCTTTGCTTACAGCAGTGCATTACCGGCTGATAACAGCACTCAAAGAACACCTCTCAGCCAATCACATTGCAGGGATGGAACTAACTGTGGTATAATATTCATTTGATAACGTCTGACTACATAAAATTTGAACACATTTTTTGGTAACTGCCTTATTCTCTCACTTACGTGGGACAAAAAGTGATTTGATTTATATCATGATGCATATCGATATCGACTAATCTGGGAAACTATCGTGAGACGTTTTCAATTTGCAAAAATCAAAGAAACTCATCATTTTTTAAGTGGCCTCTAATTCTTTTCTCTATTAACTCTATTAAAACTCTATTAAATATATATATATATATATAGGGATGTGAGGCGTGGCCTGTCCTCGTTGTGGGTGTAGCTCTTTAATAATTTAGTGATATTTACACACAGCCCCTGCACTGTAAGCAGTGAAGTGAGTGTATTATTTGCTCCAGTCTGTTGGGTTTAAGGTTGGGTGCAGATGGAGCTGAGAGCTGGTAGCCGGTTGCGGGCTGCGCTGTTCGCTGCATTGTTATTCCGGTATGCTTGGATCCCGTCTGCGTGCTGAAGGTCATATTTACAGCCTTTTCTCCGAGGATCAGGGAGATCAGTTCTATAGGGCTTATAGCCTCTCCACCGCCGCCGCAGCGCCGCCGACCCTCAGCTTATTGAAATGATTTACAGCCATATGAGTTTTTTTAGAGGCGTGTAATCACCATCACCATCCTCCCGCTGTTTAAGGTGGATGTTTGATTTGCTGGGTGGTGGATGGTGGAGGATTTAAGATGGCACCACGTATATGTATATACACCACGCACATTTCTCATTTCTCTTTTCCAGTTATTTTCACAGGCCAGAGAGAAACTGACGGATTCTGTGGATAACCTTTTCCGTTTTTCTGTTGGTGTGTGTGTGTGTGTGAAAGAGAGAGAGTGTGTGTGTTTGAACTGCACTGATATACTGCAAAGCTGCCAAAGCAGAGCAAAACTCGAGACCTCTCGCACACTTACCCACTAACTCACACTGGAAATCTCTCTACTATCATTACTCTCCCCCTCACACACACTCTCTCGCGCCGCTCTCGCGCTTTATCAGAGCTCGCTGTGAGCTGGTGTTTGAGATGTGAGGGGATGAAATAATGCGAGGCCAGGGGAGGCTTCTCTCCTCCACTCTGCTCTCTGGACTCTAATGTAATTTATTTCAATTCCCAACATCTCAACTTCCTCACCTGTTCTTCCCTCAGCTCCCTCCTCACAGCCAGACGAGACGCTGGACGCCTCGCACTGTTTAGTCGGAATGCGAGTGTGTGCGTGAGCATCCGGCACATTTGTGAGCACTTGAGAATGAGCTCTGAATAGCGGCAGTCCAATTCTCCCGTGTCAAGCAGGTGTGAAATACTCAATCTCTGCATCTGTCACATCACAAAAAATAGGATATATATATAGAACTGGGCACAAGATTTAGTCCCCTGTGAAAAATTAGTATGAAATATTCCTTTTCTCTCCAGCAAGTAGTGATTTTACAGCACTGTGTTCATTGCGGCTGTGTGTTGGCAAGTATCCTGTAAGCAAGGCGATATATTTTAAAGAGAGAATTTTAAGAGAGCACTTAAAAATGATGAGTTTCTTTGATTTTACCAAATTGAAAACCTCTGGAATATAATCAAGAGGAAGATGGATGATCACAAATCATCAAACCACCAAACTGAACTGAACTTAATTTTTTGCACTGTATATAGGAGTAAAGCAGCATAAAGTTATCCAAAAGCAGTGTGTAAGACTGGTGGAGGAGAACATGATGCCAAGATGCATGAAAAAAAAACTGTGATTAAAAACCAGGATTATTCCACCAAATATTGATTATTTCTGAACTCTTAAAACTTTATGAGTATGAATTTGTTTTCTTTGCATTTTTTGAGGTCTGAAAACTGCTTTTTTTTGTTATTTCAGCCATTTCTCATTTTCTGTAAATAAATGCTCTAAATGCTCAAAGTGTGGTATTGCTGCAAATCAGTGGTATTTTATGTTGTTTGTTTTTGTCTGATCACCGCAAGTATGGTGTGCAGGTAAATATGATCAAAAAAGTCTTTAAAATTTGTAAACAGTATGGCTGCAATATTTTCTTACACCACAGATGTTAAAACATTAAAACATTTTATTTCCAAAAGCTCTTATCATGGGAGTGTGGTATTATTAGTAAGCGCACTATAGAATAGCTGGCATTTATGGTGGCGGCGTCGTGTTGTGTCCTGCTGCTCGCTGTGATTTGGCTCTGTAAGGATCAGTGATCTCAGTGGGAGGAGAGTGAGACGGTTTCAGGGTTTCAGGGTTGGAGTCGGTGATCTTCCTGCGTTCCTGTTTTGAGTTTTTCCGCTCAGCGTGGGATATATGGGTTTCTCTGAGCCGTCAGAAGGTGTTTACTCCCTGCGTTTGTGCTCCTATACAGAACCTGAACGTTTCCTTATAGCAGAGTTTAGATGGTTGAACTTTGATCTCCAGCAGCAGAATAACATAAATAAAGAGTGTGTGTGTTTGTGTGTGTGTGAATGAGGGTTCGGTGGCAGTGAGGGGAAAGTTTCACAGGAAGAGGAAGTGGCCTCTCTCTCCGCGGCGTGAGGAGAACGAGGGAGGAAAGTGAGGGAACAGGAGGGAGGGGTGAAACGATGGAGGTTTTAATTGGAAGCTTTGAGGAAAAGCCTGCAGAAATCAAAGCTGAAGCCCTGCTGCAGAACATCCACACGACCATGTTCACCTAAACCCCAACCCCCCCTGTAATCACACAC
This sequence comes from Astyanax mexicanus, assembly GCF_023375975.1. Taxonomy (NCBI): domain Eukaryota; kingdom Metazoa; phylum Chordata; class Actinopteri; order Characiformes; family Acestrorhamphidae; genus Astyanax; species Astyanax mexicanus. The sequence goes on from NC_064427.1 coordinate 1,069,782, forward strand.
ACACACACACTCACACACACACACACACATGCACACACACCTTCCCTTTCTCTTTTTCTCTCTCTCTCTATAGCAATGCTATTGCTACAACAGTGGTTATGATGATAACGCTGTGATAGTAATGCTAATGCTGCAGTAGTGATGCTAATACTACAGTAGCTATGCTGGCGTCTGGTTAAGTTGTGATGGTTATGTTGTAATAATAAGGCTAATGATGTGATAGCGATACTAATGCCGCAGTAGGGATGCTAATGCCGTAGTAGTGATGCTACTGCTGTAGTATGGATGCTAATACTGCAGTAGTGATGCTAATACTGAAGTAGTGATGTTAATACTGAAGTAGGTATGTAGTACTAATGCAAAAATAGGGATGCTAATGCTGAAGTAGGTTTGCTATAGCTAAAGTATTTTTGCTAATACTGCAGTAATGATGTTAAAGTGGCAGTAGTAATGCTAATTGCCCAGTAGCAATGCTAATGCTGTCATAACAGTGATGGATGATATTACCGCAGTAGTGATTCTGGCAACCAGTGCAGTTGCCACTGCTAGTGCCGTGATAGTGATCATAATGCAGCAATAGTGAAGCTAGTACATCATTAGCAGTGCTGTGCTAGGCTAACACTGTGAAGTGAGGTCTCACTCAGCATCACTACTGCCTGAGCGAATGTAGCTAATGTTTAAAGTAAAACATTTATGTATATAAAGTGTAAAAAGAGGCTATTTTGAAAGATTAATTTCAGCTTACTATAAGGATGGAGAGAAAAAGTGTTAGCATGCTCTGCATCCAGGTATACGATCAGGGTCCGTCCCAGTAGACGAGGTCCTAATACTGCATGCTCTATTCTGGAATGCTCCATATATAAAACATGCAGAATCTCCTGCCTGTATCCACCCTGCGCAGCCCATCCACTCATCCATCCTCACCAGCACTCCTCCGCTGCTCCGCTGGGTCATATGTCAGATTAACATAACAGGCCAGGTGGAAAATAATAGCCCCAGTCTGCTGCACTGAGCATTTCCCAGCCTGGCACTCCGCTCGGGCTTCAGCGGGCAGACCCGCCGCCAGTTTTACCCTGTCTGAGATGCCCTTTGAACGAGTGTCTTCTGATAAATTGGCTGGAGTTAAAGCCTGCAACGCCTGACCCAGGAATTTTCTCTTTTCTCCCTTTTTTCTCTTTACTGTTGCTGTGCATCTCTGTTGTGCATCACTGCACACAAATACTAGGAGCCCTATTGTACACCCTGCATAAGGCTAGTCACGATGCTCGATGCTCATTGCTATCTTTGCTTAAATAGCAGCAGAGCTTCTGAATATATCTACACTGATGGGCGTGGTGTTCTGGAAATGAGGTGTGTTCAGGTACATTTCTGGAGTTTTGCTCGTTTATCTTGGTAACAGAAAACACAGGAGCAACCAGCAGCTCAGTTTCCTCTGCTGAGAAGCGTTTGTTGGACACGTCCAGGTAGCTGCACTGTTAAAATAGCAATCTGCCAAAGTCAGCGCTCACCTGCATATTATTCTTAAAGACGCGCTGATTGGTTTATTTCACGTTATGCCCAAAATTACCCACACCCATGAATGATTAATTAAGAGAATTAGTACATACCTTTTGTGCTTTTCGAGCTGCGCAAGGTGTACTTTCCTCGTCGTTCTGAAAGCGAAGACACACTGACCTGCCATAAATCAATCTGCACGGTGCACGGTTGCCGGCTCGCCTATAGATCACTAAAATGGGGCCCTGGAAATATATTGTATTATTTTTGATTGCAAACATGGGCGCTCCCCAGTTAGACTTACTAAAGAATATTGGTTGTTAAATTGTGTTACACTGATGCCAATATATCCATAATTCCTGGTGTTTTTTTTAGTATTTAGGAGTATTTTATCTTCTTAAGTAACACAGATGCCATGAAGTATCGTAGATAATTGTGTTGTGATATATCGAGTATTTCAGAGTCACACTTCAGACTCAGCGTTAGTGTATTAACTGGTTAAATCTGCGCTATTAGGGTTAGTATATTTAGTATATAGGTTACAGCAGTATTAGTGAGTAGTGTGTAATTGGGACGCAGCCTGCATGTGTTGGAGGCGCTGTCGTTTACGGCACTTCCTCCGGTTCAGCCGCTCCGAGTCTCGGGGGGGCATCTGCGGAGGAGGGTCTCTCGTTTTCTGCACTGTTGGTCCGGCTATTGGGAGCAGACGGTTGTGTTTGTCTGGACCAGGTGGCAGCCGTAAAGCTGAACTGCTCGAACGCAAACACTCGTTTGGTGCTGCATTCTTATAAATCACCTTCATCATTTTAACACCAGCATCTGTTCCTCTCTCTCTGTAAACACGGCCGAGCTGCACGGCCAGGTTATCAAACACTGTTTACACAGCGCTAATGTTTGATTGATTACGTTGCGCTGATATCAGAATCAACATGGTTCTGGCTTTCATGCAGATTCTGGAACAGGAACACAGTTTTGGAATATTTGGGACTCAACTGGTCCTATAAACACTCAAAGCACCAAAAAATACATCCATACATTAGTTTTCTGTGAATCAGCTGATGAAAGAATTTGCACAAAACCACCCTGTATCCAACATTTCCATTTCAGTCTGCTGGTTTAGAACCAGAGACAGAACACAACGGGATTAGCCAGAAGACTTCGTCTGAGGGAGGGATCTGTACCTTCTATCACAGTTGAGTATGAACTAGCTTGTTTGTGTTTTGCCATTTAGCACAAGCTAACACAAACGTGTGGTTAACACTCAGTGTAAACATGGACACAGCAGTAGAACGGTATTAATATCACAATGGGTCTTTCCTTCTCTCTCTTTTTCTACTTCTCTCTCTATCAGTTCATCCCTCCACTGTCTATCTCTTTCTTTACCTCTCTTTCCATCTTTCCATTCCTCACACTCTCTTTCATCTCTCTCTCTACCTCTCTCTTTCTGTCAATTCAACCTGTCTCACGTTCCATCTCTCTTTCTTCTACAACTCTCTCTACCTCTCTCTCTTTCTCTCCCTCTTTACAATTCTCTTTCTCTTTATACAACTTTATTTCCATCTCTTTCTTTACCTCTCTTTCCATCTCTCCATTTCTCTCTCTCTCTCTCTCTCTCTCTCTCTCTCTCTCTCTCTCTCTCTCCCGTCGGCAGTGTCTGATTCCTCCAGACAGTGATAAGGGACCGGAGGCGAGGGTGGCGGGTGGATGACACTTGTTTTTGTACTAGTCTGCCGACAGTCTTATCAGAAAACTTCCCCCTCCTCCAGACTCGTCCCAATTCTCCTCTTCATCTCCAGCCTGGCACAGCGACTCTGTCGTTTCCCGAGCAGATACCCGCCGGAGCTTAGCGGCGGCGCGTCTTTCCCCCGCCGTTAATTGCCTATTTGATGTAGCTGGTAGCTTATTGATACTCCCGTATTCGCGGCTGCGCATCGGTAGATGTCTTAAGTTGGTTGGTGTTTGTTGAATTAGAGGCAGAACGATCTGGTTTGAGAGCTCAGGCCCTCTCTCATTAATATGATCCCTCGTTCCTCCGGGGATCGCAGCCCGAGACGCCGCCGCTTCTCCCAGAAACCTGATTAGAATGCTGTTCCAGTTAATCAAGCCTGAGTCGCTTTTTTTTATCCTCTTCTTTTAAAAATCACTTTTGTGTAATGTAATTATGCCATGTCTTTTTTATTTTTTCCTCCCTCCGTTTCCCCCAGCGCTATGAAATTTAATTTCGACCATCCCGTCAGGGAACTGGGGAAGGAAGCTTTGTTTGGAGCGAAACACTGGATTTCACCAAGTCCCAGAGTTGCAGTTTGGAATGTGTTGCTTGTGGTGAAATCAGTGATTCGTCATTGCAACTTTGCAAACACACAATACTTCAATCACCGGATGTGCAATGTCATGTAAAAGAAATTAAGTTATTCATACAATGCTACAACCTCATACATACTGTACATAACTCACCTACCAAGTTATATCCATACGGTATTGGTTATTGTACTCCAGTCTTCAATACCAAGTGTGCATTATTAATACAGCATGGCATGTTGGATTATTGACTGGTTTCATTGGGACTTTTACTCTATTTTCTCTGCCGTCTTATCATTTCCAGAGATGAGCCTTATTTATTATTATTCTATATACAATATATATTGACTATATTGCCAAAAATATTAATTTTGTTCACCCATCCAAATCATTGATCTCATGTGTTCCTGAATCTCTTTCGTGTGGTAGTGGTGTGTAGTGATGTACTCTGAAGCTACACTTGTCCCAAATTCCAAATAAAAATATTGTCATTTAGAGCATTTATTTGCAGAAAATGAGAAATGGCTGAAATAACAAAAAAAGATGCAGTTTTAAGAGTTCAGAAATCAATATTTGGTGCAATAACCCCTGATGGTTTTTAATCACAGTTTAAATTTCATGCATCTTGGCATCATGTTCTTCTCCTCCACCAGTCTTACACACTGCTTTTGGATAACTTTATGCTGCTTTACTCCTGGTGTAAAAATTCAAGCAGTTCAGTTTGGTGGTTTGATGGTTTGTGATCATCCATCTTCCTCTTGATTATATTCCAGAGGTTTTCAATTTGGTAAAATCAAAGAAACTCTTATTTTTTCCAGAGCTGTATATATGTAATATATAAGTGTAGTGATTTAAGTATGTGCATGATATTATTTTGGATGTAGGATGGTTGTACTCGTAATGTAATCGTGAATTCTGAATGGTCTAACACTTTGGGAACACTCTTCCAAACGGTGGAATATTTCCATGGTTCTGGCACAGCCTCCCAATTCCCCCCCCTATCTCAGTGGAGACGGAGTGATGAGGTTAGAACGGGGCCATTCAGCCTGACCTCATTTCATGGAACTGTATTTGGAAAGGAGGCGGGGGGGCGGGGGGGTGAGTTATTGCTTTATATTACTGCTGTATAATGTGCGCGTGTAGCTTAGTAAATGGTATTAATTTTAAAAACACTTTGCCAGAATTTATTTTGCTCAGAGAGAAATAAAGTTTGCGAGGAGACGCCGGAGACGGAGGAGAGAAATGTAATTCTAGGACCTTTTATATCATTTTCCCGGGATCGATCGGCGGCCGTACGTCTATCTGTCTCCCGTCTCGGGGGTTTCGACACTGTAGGGTCAGTAAAGTGGTTTCTGATGTGAGAGCTGTTTCTGAAATTGGTTTATTCTTTCATCTTACATTAAATGTTTAGGTTGCAGAAAAAAGATCACTCAGTTCACTGTACGGACTGAAGTATTGAGACTCCTGCTGATTCATTTCAGTGGTGTACGAGGATATCAGATTAAAAATCTGATGAATAAATCAGAAAGCTGAGCTAATTATAGTTTAAATTATTGACGTTGAAATTATCTGCTGATTATTTCCTTTCTCAGCTCCTCGATTTCATTTGTTTGGTTGGTTTTTAAAATTCTGAATTTAGTAAGACATTATTGCGATTCTCGTTTTGCATGATCTACATTATGGATTAATCTAATTACAAGGTATTAAAAGAGTTTATGCTGCTTTTGTTGGAGTAACTGTCTCTACTGTTCAGAGAAGACTGTCTACTCAACTCTGGACTCACATTTGTGTGAGGATTTGATTGCATTTAGAAACAAGATTTTGAAAGATTTCCAGTTCCACTGCTCCACAGCTCAACGCTGGGGTCTTTATGCAGGTACATGTTTGATAGGGCTGCAACGATTAGTCGATATAATCGATAATGTTGATTATTTAAATGTATCGACTACAAATTTAATTGTCGACTAATCTTTTTTATAGTTTTCATATTTCCACATTTAAACAACATCCAGACGTTTAAATGCCTTTTAAATCTCATGTTCAGCTGTTTCTGTCGTTCTCAGAGATGGAGGACATGGCAGAAATAATCGTTGACTAACCAACTAATCGACTAATCGAAAAAATAATCATCAGATTAGTCGAATACCAAAACTAATCATTAGTAGCAGCCCTAATGTTTGAGTGAGGTTCTGTTGGCAGAACTTCTCTACATGTGCACATTTGTCTCAGCAATGGGTGGAAACAACGGGGACGTCCTGCTCTAAAACTGCGACAGGAAGGAAGGACAAAACGTCTCGTCTCTTGACTTTGACTTTGACACAGCGTTAAACGGATGCTCTAATATCTGGAAAATTGTAAAGTGTCTGGTTTTGATGTGAGCTCTGTCTCCAGCAGGTTGGCGTCTCGGTTCTGTTTGCCCTCTAACCAAGGTCTGTTTAGCTGGAGCGGTGGGTGTCCCAGATTCTGCCACCCTGAAATTTAGAGCAGAGCTTCACCACTGCAGGGAGGAAGCTGGAGCGCAGTGGAAACGGGAATGATGGGAATGATGCTGCAGCTACTGTATCTTCATGAGGTTTTAGAGGCTTTGCGTGGAACCAAACCAAACAGAACCAAAGGACCAAAATCTGGTCCAACCTTTTTGTAGATGGTTCAGACTTTCAGACCAATTACAGAAAGTTTATAGTGGCTGGTGTTTATTACCCATTAAGCGATAGAAGAAGAAGTGTTGTGCCTATATCCATATTTGACAGATCACGGTGCTGGTGATTCTGTATCTACTGTAACTGTAGATTAACTCTTATTTATAAACAGACGCTCATGCACTTTCTGGCAAGGAGGCAAAATTCAACACCTTGTTTCAGAGGCCACCACACTTAACCTTGATCAACCTCACTCCGCCTCCTTCTACTTTACTCTACCTCATTTTTCTTTAATGCGTGTTGCTCTACCTTCCTCGACCTCCCTCTGTCTCACTCTACGTTGCATTTCCTTCCTCAAGCCAGCTCTGCCTTACTCTTCTTGACTACCTTACATTTCTCTACCTCTATTTTAATCTACTTCTCTCTGCCTCACTCTACCTCATTCTACCTCACTCTACAATACATTATCTACCTCTAACAGACTTTGCCTCACTCTACCTCACTACTTAAATTCACTTCTTTCTTCCTCACTCTACCTCACTCTTTCTTGCCTTTACTTCAATCTACTTCACTTTACATCACTCTACTTCTACATTACCTTGCTCTACCTCACCATACCTTACGTCTCTCTACCTCGCTTTACCCAACTTTACTTCACTCTGCTTTGATCTGCCTCACTCTGTTTTAATCTACTTAACTTTACCTCACTATACATTGTTCACCCTCATTTTACCTCACTCTGCCTCTCTGTTGCTGTACGTGGGTAATGCTGTTTATGATACAGCTCTTTTGATGACCTCATAACGTCCCGATTATAATAAAAATATGATTTATCACACAGCCCTACTACGCAGTGTGTCTTTAAAGGCTACTCAGCTCCCTAAACGCAGTTAACAGTTTGGTTAGATTGGGCCAGCAGGAGCCGGGAGCCGTGTGAAGCATTAAACTGGAGACGGAGGCCGTCTCACGTTGCCGCAAATTAGGATGAATCAAAACGGCAACTGTGAGGCAGGAAGCGTTCGGCGCGATTTGAAGTTTTCAGAAAGACGAGTTCACCCTTCATCTGCGGCGCCACTCAGACAGGCTCTTGTCGTTTCAATTGGCCTCGGCAGCTCATCGGCTCGGCGGCGCTTTGCGAGAGGAAGGAGCTGTTTTAAGTCCGTGTTAGCCTGGAGATATATTCCTCACCATCTGCTTATTAATTTCATGCACATCTCTTCGTGGATTTTCAGAAAGATACCATCTGCGGTGGGCTTGTAAGCCCCAGTTTAGTCCGAAGATTATTCCCTTCCTTTCTTTCCCGCCTCTGTCTGAGAGCTCCTCTCGCTCTCCTCCCGTCTTCTTTCTTTCTTTCTGAGGAGAAGAAGAAGAGTATCGTTCCTCAGATCTACAAAAAGGCCGGCGTCCCCTGACGATCCGGGACGTCTGAACGTGGACGCTCGCCTCCTCTGGCTTTTGAAACACAGGTGGGATGCAGCGTCGCTCTGAGCAGCAGTGAAGTTCAAACACAGCTGGATGGGCTGCATCTCTCTGCTCCCCAGAACCAGGCCCAGCAAAGCCTCAGTAGATCCAGCTGGAGCTGCTTTTGGACTCTTCTGTCTGTGTAAAACGGTGGGAAAGGAACAGAGAAATCAGGCTTTTAGACCTTTGCTGGAACTGTCTGCACCTCCTCTGTATAATCCAGCTTTAGATTATTGGCATTGGATTATTGGTTTACGACTGTTGAGAGATAAAGTAGTCGACCAGATTTTGGTTAGTTCATGTTCTCTAACTTTAACATCATATAGACACAAAACAGTTGTCCATTCTTTATTGTGACTGGTCTAGCCAACACTGTAAAAAAAATCCTATTTTTACAGAAAATAACTCTAAATGTTTACACTATTTATCCCTTTTCTTTTACTGCAGTCTAATTCTGTCAAATTACAGACATTTTCTGTTAATTACAAGCCCCTGTTCTAATTTTACATATTATGACATTAATGAGAGATTACGGTTAAAACTCTTATTTTTAGGGCTATATTGCTATATTATTTTTATGGTATTTTCCATGTTCTTAAGTTATATAGATATGTATGTAAAATTACTTATTATTATTATATGTAATTATATGTGTGTGTTATTATTTAAAGGTTTATTTCTTTCCCAACATCTCAGTGTTTTTCTTCATAATTGTAAGGTTTATTTATTTATTTATTTTTTATTTATTGTTAAAAAAAAAATACAGAAAATAACCATAGAAATAAAACGTTTTTTTCTTTCTTTTATGTAAAAGAAAATATACCTAAAAAAAACAACAACTGTCTGTGGGGCGTGGCTATGTTAATTAGATGTTCAGTTTAGAGGGCTCACCATGATGTAGTTTCATAGCAGTTTTATCCACCTGGCTGGGTTTTAGACTGTGCTAATATAAGTGGTTTCACTCTCTGAGCACTTTTTATTGCTTTAAATGAGCAGAGAGCCTGTTAATAAAGAAATTCTGAAAAGATCATACAGTATGTCACTGAATGAGTCAAATACACATTAATTTGTGAATCATAAAGCTCACAACTTGAAAGACAATAAAGTTAGTTAAAAAAAGGTAAAATAACAGTTTTTCCCTGCAGAACACTGATTGAAATCGCTTTATTGAAGAAATTGAATTGTAAATATGCTCTGAAAAACTGTAAAATACTGGTGTATGTATGTGAAACCTTTAATGAAAATGCATGTGAATCTACTGGTTTTGCACTTCATATGAATGAAAGTATTTTACTTTAATTTTAGGGTTTTTGTTTGGCAGCCGCTGCTGCCAGTAATTTGACCGTTTTTTTACGGTTTTATTTTTTACAGTGAATCGCATTATTGTTCTTTATAGTTTTTTATCTTTATATTTTTATCTTTTTCATTATTGCTACACTCTAAAAAACGATATAAGTAATTTAGCTGCAACTATGCATTAGTAAGCATTCCCTCAAACTTTTGGAAATATAAAGTCTGCCCATTATTTTTGAACATATAATCTGATTATGAAATCTGATATACTCCTCATATAGCCGTGTAAACAGTGTTAAATCTCTCCGTAGTGTTTCCACGGTAACCAGCCTTTCAACAAACAGCCCGTCCGAACCGTGTCCAATCTTTAGTAGAGTTCTGAACTCGAACCATAAAGGAAAGGCCGCATTAAAGCCTGCTGTTGACCACAGCGGCGGTGCCGTCTTTAAAGCAGGGAATGCTGGGAAGGAGGTGGGCATGTAATTAAGGCGCGGGTGGATGGTTTAGGAGATGTGAAGCAGCGATATTTACTTACTCCATTTGTGGCCTTGGGTGGAGCTCCATTTGTGGTTCAGGACTTTCGGCAGCTGGGCTGTGGTTTAAAGACTGCGAGAGGAAATACACAATGTCTCTAACAGCCAGAGCTCTACCATCTAGAGCTAAACCAGCCAGAGCTCTACCATCCAGAGCTAAACCAATCAGAGCTCTACCATCTAGAGCTAAACCAGCCAGAGCTCTACCATCCAGAGCTGAACCAACCAGAGCTCTACCAGCAAGAGCCGAACCATCCAGAGCTCTACCATCCAGAGCTAAACCAATCAGAGCTCTACTAGCCAGAGCTAAACCAACCAGAGTTAAAACACCCAAAGCTCTACCAGCAAGAGCTAAACGAAACAGAGCTCTACCAACCAGAGCTAAACCAACCAGAGCTAAACTATCCACAGCTCTACAATCCAGAGCTGAAAAGTTGGAGCTCTATCAGCCAGAGCTAAACCATCCAGAGCTGAATCATTAAGAACTCTACCAGTCAGAGCTAAACTAACCAGAGCTCTACCAGCCAGAGTTAAACCAACCAGAGCTCTACCAGCCAAAGCTCTATCAGCCAGAGCTAAACCAACCAGAGCTCTACCATCCAATGCTAAACCAACCAGAGCTCTACTAGCCACAGCTAAACCAACCAGAGCTCTACTAGCCAAAGCTAAACCAGCCAGAGCTGAACCAACTAGAGCTCTACCAGCCAGAGCTAAACCAACCAGAGCTCTACCATCCAAAGCTAAACCAACCAGAGCTCTACCATCCAGAACTAAACCAACCAGAGCTGTTGTTTTCTGCAAATAATTTAGTTTCTATTATAATGATTCAGTAATAAACCATATATAATTCTGTATTTACTATTAATGATTCATTATCTGCTGATAAGTGATTCAGTACCTAACATGTATAATTTCTCAATCTAACATATACATATTTCAGAATCTATTATAAAGTGCTATAAATTAAACACATAATTGATATTGAAAACCATGAGTTGTTATGTTTTGTATTTAGTGCTGAATCAAACTGGTTTGATTTTGGTTTTAAAAAAGTTTTTCTCCATTGAATCCCAGATCTCTGATATTGTGCCATCTTCGTTTCTGTAGTTCGGTAGTGATGGTGAGATTTGTGAGGGATGTGGTGACTGGCATTATCGTCCTTATGAGAGTATTTCTGTCACTCTCGCGCTCTGTTCAGCTCTCACTCTTCTCCGGTTCTGACCCTGATTGATGGAGATATATCTGTGTAATTCGGGCTGAACCGCGCTGCTCCTTTGGGATTGAGTGTTTAATTATGGTGAATGTAAGAAATTGGCTGTGACTCGAGGGAATGAAATATTTATGGCTGTTAAATCTCACCCTCGGATCAGACTTAAACTCTGCGCCACTCTGCTGCCGCTCTGTCAGCGGGGGACTGGGGAACGGTGCCAAGCACCAGGCGTGAACGCCGTGCCACCCTCAACCAATCTGGGCATGTGGTGGAACTTTAAAATGAATCAGGAGCTGAAAATATGATCCAGACATTCCTAGGTTTGGTGATCTGTTCTAGATAAAATTTAAAAATGAATTATACATCAACAGACATCACAGAGAACGATGCGTCACGTGTCTGAACCTCCTCAATTGAAGTCTGTTCATGACCAGACTCCGGCTGAGCTGTTCCTCAGATGTATGTAGATGCATTCTGGGATTGGGGGCACTGTAACGTCACGTGCCTGTTGAAACACGGCGTACTGAGCGGTTTCCCAGATGTGCCGTGGTGCTGCTGTGGTGCTGCTGTGGTGCTGCGGTGGTGCCCGGAGGACCGGCAGGCTTGTGTTTCTGCAGGTACAGGAGTCCACCAGCCTTCCACTCGCCCTCCACCACCAGAGGAGGAAAAACGCAGGAAAACCGGAGGAAAATTGGCCTCCAGCGGTAATGAGAATAACAGCGAGAGGTGGGAGGAGGAGGGGAACGGGGGAACAGGATGGGTTCTGGGGCTATTTTTAGACAGGCGGCCAAACCTGTGCCGAATCTCTGGAGGACTGACCTGAACAGAAGTGCTGGAAGTTGGGCTCCTGCATCCAGGGTGTTTCTCAGCCCGGTTGATGCCGTTCAGTCGGTCAGTGCTGCAGGCCGGGAGTTCCTCATCACCCACAGACCCACAGATACTGTACAGACCCCAGACACTCTACTGACATTTCATATTCTGAGATTCTGGAGGAAAATAAAGTATTTATATGTAGGTATAATATGAGGACCATATACGGGAACAAGATCGTCATGTTTTCTAGGTTTGCATCAAAATTAAAGTTTCGTTTGATTGTTTTAGATTCCAAAATTCATAGAAGAGCCTTAAACGCACGTTTACACTTGAACACTTTATCCATTTTCCATATTAGGATTATATATTAAGGCCAAGCCACTTAAAAATTCAAGTGTAAACACACCCAAAGTGCATTAAGCAAATTTAAACTAGATACAATTCTGATTACTAAGACCACTTCAGGAGGTGCTCAAAGACGCATTTAACATGGATACAAATCCCATCACTCAAACCATTGAAGGACGAGGTCTGAGAAGCACTTAAACTAGATACAAATATGATTACTAAGCCCATTTTAGCAAGTGGTCTGAGACAACTTTAAACCAGATACAAATCTGATCATACAAATCACTTCAGGAGGTGGTCTAAAACACACTTAATCCAGATACAAATCTGATCACTAAGACAACTTCAGGAGGTGTTCTAAAACACAGACCAGATAGGTGGTGGTCTGAGACACACGTAATCCACGTTAGCATTGTAGCAATAGTAAAAACATCTCTGCTAAGTCAGACTGAAATATTGGTTACTTTTTGGGACAGCGCTCAGTCTTCAGCTCTGGGAGCATCGTGTGTGATGTGGGATTCTGAGCTAATAGTGAGAAAATTGGGAAAAATCAAAAATCTGAAAGGACTGTAATGGTGGAAGAGGGTGAGAGCATTAGAGAGAGATGGAGAGAGAGATGAAAGAGAGCGAGGAGAAATGATGAGCCGGACAGACCGCAGACCAGGAGACACAGGAAAGCATTTAGAGAAGACAGGAGTGGATGGAAGGAGAGAGGGAGGATAGAAGGAGAGGAGGAGGAGAGGAGGGTCTCGGCAGGCGGTGTTGTTTTGATCCCGCCGGCTGTAACGAGGCTCGTTTGGGGCTGAGGGCAGGATCAGGATCTCTGGGAGGGCATGGGATTGGCGCTGTCATGGCTAAACGCTCTCCTCGGCAGGGGGTGGGGGCGGTGGATAGCATGGGTGAGTGTTTTTTGGGGGCCGGGGTGTATGATGAGAACTGGTGTAAAGATCTGACGGATAGATAGAGCAACACTTGCTCTCGGCGCTCTTTTCTTTCTGCTCGTTTTGTTCTTTTCTGAAAGCGGTAAGTTGGAGCCCGGAATGCAGAATACAAAAAACATTGTTTTTTCGCTCACTTAACTAAAATCGTGAGTTGCGGTGCTCTCGCTGTGAGTGCTCTCGCGCCGGGCGTGCTCTCGCGCCGGGCGTGCTGTGTAATGCTGCTGTAATCTTTAAGATGTTTGTGCTGCTTTGCTTTTTCATTTCTCTTTGCCGCGAGAGGAGCCGATAAAAATCTATTTCCCTTTATGACAGCGTGCCGCCATTACTGGCAAAAAGAGCGGCGGCTAAAGGATCAATGGGGCGGCTGCTGTGCATGAAAACAGGCATTAAAACCAACTGTGGATTTGAGATGTGTGCTGGGAACAACTTGCTCATACAATACATACAATAAATGATATAAGGGATGTTGCGATATACAGCCTTGGAAAAAGCCCTGGGATCAAATATTGGTGCTTTGGTCCAGACCATGGCTCTCGGCTCCTCAGCTTCTTTCACCCCCCTTGTAAAAGAAAAAAATTAAGTATATTTTTTAAAAGAATACTTAACATAAAAAAATTACATACTTTTTAAAAAATTAAATACGTACATAAATACATGCTAAATGTACTATTTTGGACCAACTTATGGCAACTTAAGTATATTTCAGTTGTAATTAAGCTATATTTAAATACAACATAAAAGCTTTTAAGTGCTTTTTTCGTACAACATTTTAATGCACTTGAAGTATATTGTAAATGTACTACTTTACATATTGATGCACATATTGTGTACAATTTACACTACACTACACATTACACTAAAATGCACTTTAAGCAGTATTTAATGCCTCTATATATTTTTTCGGTCAACACAACGTCTAATTTTAAGCATTGTTTAAAAATATATATTTTTATAAAGTATATTAAATTGAAAATGCACTTTTAGTATTCTTTACCTAATTTTTACATACTTTTATGACCTGCGATTGTGATTGGAGCATATATTACTCAGCCAGTCTGAGGGAGGGTTTCTCAGGCCTGGTTCAGAACAGTGGACCACTGCCACGACTGCCTAATAAAAGCAGGCAGAACGATTCGTCCTCTTTATTAATATATTTATATTAATACACTCTGCAGATTACGCTCGGCTCTCCACTTTGGGTTTAATTTAGCCGCTGGATTGCGTGTGATCTCTCCTGCAAATTGTGATGCCACGGTCATTGTCTGGCAATTAGAATTCAATTTGAGGAGTGAAGATGGCTTGAAATGTGATTATGTGTGGGAAAATTAAAACTAACATGGTGGCTTAGTGCTGGATATTACGGGAGCGGGGCTTTTGTCCCGTACCATTCGGTGCAAAGTGATTTTTTTTTTTATTATATATTATTTAATTTTTTTTTTTGGCGGCGGCACCTGAAATGATGGAGGACGACGGCCTTTATGGGAGATGAGGAAAGCAAAAAAAATGGATGCTGCCTTATTTCTATTCTTTAATAAAGCGAGCGTGATGGCTACTGCTGGGGGCGGTGTGTGTGTAAGTGTGTGTGTAAGTGTGTGTGTGTGTGTGTGTGTGTGGTGTCTCACACGGTATGTGTGAAGGGCAACCACCCATAGTTCAGAGTGAGTAATCAGCCACCGAGCCGGGCTCTTAAAGGCTGAAGCTGTGAGTGTGTGCTTGTGTGTGTCTGGGTGAGTGTGTGTGTGTGTGTGTGTGTGTGTGGTTGGTAGAAGGTTACAGGACCTCCTGCAGTTGTCCTGAGCCGTGTCATGTCAGCTGAAATTAGCTGGCTCTCTCTCTCTCTGTGTCCGGCTGGGTAATAAGCTCTGCTGGCTGGGAGCGTCTACCCAGACCTCCTGCACCGCTCCAGCTCCAGATCCTTTATCTTCTGCTTTTAGAGACTCTATAAAACCCTCTTATTGTCCGCTGTGATTTATACGGTCAGTATGTGTAGAAATTTACTTTAAAAAAAGTTTCATGACTTTCTGCATTTGCTTTTTTTAAGTAAATTTAATTTCAGATTAATTTAAGTAACTTCAACTCAGTTTCAAGACTTAAATGTTACACAGAGTAAATAAGTGAACTGAACTTCATCACTCCTAAACTTTATAACCACCTGCAGAGGAAATGCTAGCCTGTTAGCATTTAGTTAGCACACTCTGGATGCATTTCCACTGCAGGAACACCTTAGCAGCCACCTGGCATACCATATGGTGGATGCTATGGTGTCTCTTTTGTCTGTAGTTTTAAGCACACATTAACAACCACACTGCAAGCCCTTTAGCAGCAACCGCCTAACAACTTAACAACAACACAGCAACCACCACAGATACCAGGGCAACACCCTAGCAGTCACCCAGCAATACAAATTTAAGTAACTTCAACTCGATTTCAAGACTTAAATGTTACATAGAGTAAATAAGTGAACTGAACTTCAGTCAATCCTTTCTTTTATTAACCTTTACATAGTTCCTGCATACAGTATTACCTAATTACAATTACTTAATTTTTACAATATTACTCAAATAATTTATGAGACATAATATGAGAAAATGAGAAATGTCTGAAATAACAAAAAAAAGATTGATGATGATGATGAATGATTAATGAAAAAAATTAAACAAGTTCATATTCATAAAGTTTTAAGAGTTCAGAAATAATCAATATTTGGTGGAATAACCCTGGTTTTTAATCACAGTTTTTTTTCATGCATCTTGGCATCATGTTCTCCTCCACCAGTCTTACACACTGCTTTTGGATAACTTTATGCTGCTTTACTCCTGGTGCAAAAATTCAAGCAGTTCAGTTTGGTGGTTTGATGGTTTGCGATCATCCATCTTCCTCTTGATTATATTCCAGAGGCTTTAAATTTGGTAAAATCAAAGAAACTCATATTTTTTACTGCTCTCTTTTTCCCAGAGCTGTTTCTAATATTAGTATTTTATTGAGTTAATAAACAGTTGCTGCCGGATCAGCAGTGTAATTAATTGTAAGTTTTTTGCACAGTGTTGTATTTTTAGTGTTGTGTTTCCAGCCTGATATAAACCTGCTGTCATTATCAGTGTGTGAAGTGTGTGAGTGTGTTAGCGGCAGGTGCTAAGCTAGCTGAGCTCTCACCTGTCGGGCTGGCTGGCAGCTCTGTGCTGAACAGCTGACAGTGAAGTGTGCCCAACATTAGCTGATTATTAGCTGCTAAAGCACACAGACGCTGTGTGTACAGTGTGTGTATAAAGAGCAGAGTGTGTGTATAAGTGTAGAGTGTGTGTACGGTGTGTTTAATGCTTTGTTTGAGCTGTCGATGTGTGTAAAGTTGTTGTTTGGTTTATTTAGGGCTGATAAAGCTGTTTTTCTGTGTGTGATTTCACTAAACGCAGAGCTGGGAGTTGAGTTAAAAAAGAATGAATAGCTGGTCTAAAAAACGAAGGCTCTATTTTAGAGTCGTGATGCTCATTGCTATCTTACACCCCGCGAAGAGTCAACATTTTCATGCTTTCTGCCTGTGGTGTTTAAAGCTCTCATTCATTTTTTTTATTCATTTTAAAATGTATAGTTTTGTCTCTCGCATAAATGAATGCTTTATGAGCTGTTTTTTGTGAAATAAAAAGTGCTCTGGTGATCCGTGATCTGGTATAACACTGCTTTAGTCCGGTGGAGGAGTGGGTATGGAGGAAGGATAGAATTTCAGCTCTTGTTCATGAATATTCATACATGCAAACATATCACCTCTGATTGGCTAACAGCTCTGCGACACCAGGAGGCAGTGAGACGAACAACAGTTTACAACGTTTTAAAATAAAGACATTTTTACACTAATAACATTAAAGTCTTTGTAATGTTATATGTTACTTTACAACATGTGTAATAATGCCCTGCTAAGTGCAGCTCAGCCACTGACCTAGTCTTAGAGTCTCTCAGAGTAAAACACCAAATCCACCGGAGATCCTATTTAAACCTATAGTTACACACAGAGGAGGGTAGTCCAGGTCCAGAAAGTAAAAATCCACCCCATGCTGTTCCTAGCGCTATTAGCTTTTATCTGACGAGACGGCGTCGCTGCCTGGCTTCAGCTCTGCCTGTGGGCGTTCCAGAGCCGAGGTGGGCGGGGCCATGAATACTAATTCACGGGTTGATGTAGACACGTTGCTTTTCCTGATCGACTCATTTTTCTGAATATTTTCTTTTACAAACAAATCCAGTTTTGTTGATCTCACATTGATTCTATTATTATCATTTAATTATACATTCTTACCAGTTTAAGCTTTAAGAAGAATAAATGGGATTATCACTATTAAGGATATGTTTTAATTTCATTACCCTAATTAATGAGTGAATACATTTTTTTGGGGGGAGGTAAATTAAATTAAGAGTCTCTCTTTGTTCATTTTTTTTATTTTATTTTCTATGTTCTCTATTCTATCTGTTCTATATCTGCTTTATCTTTGTATTCTGTATGTAAATGTAAATAATAAGCTTCTTCAGCTTATTACCCAGCTGTTATGTGTTGGGTGTTTTCTACAGGATATACAGTTTTATATAAGTTTTATAGCTAAATTTTGCAGCACACTCATAATTAAAATGCAGTAAATCATATTTAGTTGTCGTCCATTTATATAAAGCACGTTCTCAAATTAACATTCGATCCATTTGTTCATTTAAAGATGAGAACAGATCTTCCTGCAGAGCTTTAATCACTAAATCCTTTGTTCTGCAGCTCAGAGCATTAAAATTTCATGCTGTCAATACGCAGCCCTGCGAATACACGTGCGCTAGCGTAGCGGCTAACACGCCGATATGAATTATTAAACACGACAAATGACTTACTGCAAGCTTAATGTGCGTCCGGGTGTTTATGTACAGCGCTGCAGTCAGCAGGTCTGTGATTGGTGATTGGTCGGTTCAGAGGGCTGACCCGTGATTAGAGATCTGAGGGAAGGTAATAGTAATAGTAGTGATCACATGTGATAACATGTAATGGAAACAGTGAGGAATGATGTTTGCAGGATTTAATTCTGTTCAGTGCTGATTGATGTTGATATTATCGAATATCACATATTCTCTGTGATTCACAGCACTAATTATATTATCATTAAATCAGTGGTATAAAGTGATCTTAAAATAAGAATATTATAATTTATTACAATAATTTCTGGGACGATTTATCGTTCAGACAGAAGGGTACCACTTTAAAATAAGACTACCTTTATAAAGGGTTTATAAATGGTTTACAATTAGTTTATTAATGGTTACTAATCAGGTTGTAAATGCCTTAAAAATCATTAATAATCAGTTATAACACATACATAAAAAGGGCAACAATATAGATGGCTGTAGGTTCACTATTTGGCAAACAACAGGTCATTGTTGCTCTTTCTACGTATGTGTTATAACTGATTATTAATGATTTTTAAGGCATTTACAACCTAATTAGTAACCATTAATAAACTAATTGTAAACCATTTATAAACCCTTTATAAAGGTAGTCTTATTTTAAAGTGGTACCGACAGAAGAGTAAAGTCCCAAACAAATTCCTCCACTTGTTTGTCTTTTTTTCATTTTTGAAGGAATATAAAAGCACTAAAGCACGGACAATTACCGCTCTCAGTGCGGCACAAATATAAATACGCTTCACTACTGGGAAAAGCTTGTATCTCCCTCACACGGCTGTGTGTGGTGTGTGATGTGTCGTGGTGTACAGTGGTTTATTTGAGAGTGAAAGTCTCGGGTGTGTTTTCTTTTCTTACGTTTTTGTTAAATATTAATGCTGTTTGTCTTTACTGGCTGCTTTTGAGGACCTTCTGTTCTGAAGCTGCCATTAGAATTTATATATTTATTCATCTCTCTTTATCCATTCCTCTCTCTCTCTCTCTCTCTCTCTCTCTCTCTCTCTCTCTGGACTGACTCTAAGCTTTGTTCTGCTGGATCTGAGCACTTGTTTACAAACTGCTCTCTATAGAGAAGCCACCAGTCCCTTACAATGCTAAAATAACAATAGCCAAAAGTATTGGGACACTTGTTTTTTTCATTGTTTCTTCTGAAAATCTAAAAATAAGTTTTAAATTAAAAGTGTATCCTGCTTTTGTAACTGGAGTAACTGTTAGTAATGCTCAGAATGTTTAGCAAACGAAAATGATGTTCATTTCTACAGGCTGTATGTGTGCATTTGCACATCTGCCTTTAAATAGCTGAATTAGAAGCGTTCATCAGAATGACGTAAAGTGTAGGGGCCTCTTTTAGTGATCTGTATGCGGGCCGTCAACCATGCACTGTGCAGCTTGATTTCGGGGGCGTGTCATGTGTCTTTGCTATCGTAACAACGGGAAAAGCACACCTTACGCATCTCAAAACACAAAGCACAAAAGGCATGTACTAAATTAACTTAATTAATCATGGGTGTGATTAATTAATTTTGGGCGTAACGTGGGAGTGTCTCTCTCTTGCTCATCTTTCCTTTTATAAGTCAGGTGAGCTCTGACTTGATTGGCCGATTGTTATTTTAATAAAAAAGCTCCGTACTGCAGATTAAAGTAGTTGGAGGAGGGTGACTCCATACAGACAGACAGCACAAACTGCAGTAAATGAACGAAAAAAAAAAAAAATAATAATATATATATATATATATATATATATATATATATATATATATTATATGTTAATAATATTATTTCCCAATCTATCATTAATAACAAATTGTGTTGTATTTTTAAAAGGGTTACATTATTATTTTATCAGTGGCATTTAATGATTTAAAAAAGTGATAATAATTTCGTTTATCGCAATTATCTCTGGGATGATTTATCCACAAAATATACTTATCCTGACAGACCCAGTGTACTGATGTTCTGTGTTAATGTGAGTCTAGGTCGAGTGTTTTTCTCTGGAGGAAGCTCTTCACCGTCCGGCCCTGATTACACTCTTTAAAAATAACAAACATCATATCCAATATGGCCGCCACACCTAATTAAACCTGGGTGGTCTGAGCACTCGAGTCTCAGCTGAAGATGAATCAGGGCTGGAGGGACTGGAGGCTCTTGATGGTGGATAATTACCTTCAGTCTGCGGAGATCAGAGATTCCAGCGCCGGGTCTGTTCTGGCCGTGTTCGGAGGACGTCACGTTTGAGGACGTGTTAAAGGGCTGAAGATAACAAACGTGTCGGCTGTGTGTGTGTGTGTGTGTGTGTGCGGTCATCATTAGTGCCCGCGGGTTGGCTGCAGGACTGGTCTTTATAAGAGAAGAAGAAAGCTGTGGTTCTGAGAGCAGAGATCAGACGCCGGCTCTGTGCAGATGATTCGGGTCGGGTGGTTTTATCATGTGAACATTAGTGCGAGAGGGGCCGGCTCTCCTGGGGGTGTGTTTAAGATGGGGGTGGTTTTATTCCCAGTATCTTTCATCTTTATTCCCAGTATCTCATCATGGCTTTCTAGGAATTCTGTGATCGTACAGAACTGTTCTGAGTTCTTAGAAACATTCGCAAATTCATTAAACCGCTAAAATCGTAAAAACACCTGCAATTTACCTAAAATATAATAACAATCACCTAATCCACCTTGTAAAACCATAGCAATAACATCCTAGCAAATCACTTGGAATACCATAGCAGCCACTAAGCAACAGCCTAGCAACTAACTGAAAAGAGGGGATCCACCTTAACTGTGCCACCTTTATATTTCCTTCTAGAAATACACTTTGTTTAATCTTGTAGTTCTAGTCTTGTACTGACTAAATAAAGAGTTAGGAATATCATAGCAACCACCTAGGAATACTATGTGTATATACATAGTAGCTCTTGGAATACCATAGCAGCCACAAAGCAACTGCCTAGCAACTGTCTGGAAGGTGGAAACAACTAACTGTGTTTCTTCAGAAAATGCACTTTTCTGGTTTGAATGTTAATGTTATACTGGGCTAACATACTGTTAGAAACACTGTAGCAACCACCTGAGGTTGCATAGTAAAAATAAACTTTTTTAGATAGGATAGAAAGGATTTTGATTATAATACCACAGAAACTACTTGGAAAACCAAAGCAACCACCTGAAAGTGGGAACCTCTTGAGCTGTATAGGAAATACACTTTTCTAATTGTAATATTTTTATTTATAAACACTCACTGCTCAGATATGGATTTAATTTAGTTGAATTAATCAGATGTATATATATATATATATTGTATATAGAGATATTTAGCGCGCTGATTCTCTTTATACTCGTACTGAAAAGCTCAGCTCTCAGAACGTACACTCATTAGCATACGGACTGCTGTGCGAGTTGATTTGTCCTTCAGCACCTTTTGAGCCGTGGAGAGTGATGGGTATTGTGGAGAGTGGCCCTGGGCAATGACAGAGCGAGAGAAAGCGAGCGCGAGAGGTGGAGAAAAGCGAGAGAACCGGCGAACGGAGCCATTCAGCCTCAGCAGCCTGCATTCATTTATCCTGCTAAGCACCGAAAGCAGATTAGTGGTATTAATCTCTTGTAACCAAAATAAAGTGCGGCGGCGTGGCGTCCGTCCGCGGGCGCCGGATCAACCCAAGGACTTTTGTCCTTTCTGTGGGGCAGAGCGGAGCTTATTGCCCCCGCGGGTCCGTCCCCTTTCACTGCGGCGCCACCGTCCCCCCGTCACGCCGTTACCCCGGCTCACCGCGGCTTATCGGTCCAGAGCAGAAGTATCGGGACAGTGAGGGGGTTCATACGTACCTCTCGGATATCAGACAGCAGAAAGAGTCCTGATATTGAGCTGCTCTCCACCCGCCTGATGTTCCAGATGTTCCAGCAGAAATTGGGAATCTGCCCGTTTTCCCAAAACCTTATAAACTCCTCTATAAACTGAGGCCTGTCATGAATATTCCTTACCGACTTATCGTACAATATATATGTGAAATAGTGGCATTGCTGTATTGACTGCATTGATTTTTAATGAATATAAAGACTGATGTCAGACAGTCCACCCTGATTTGATGAATATATATATATATATACAGCTCTGGAAAAAGATAAGATGGGATAAGATGATTGTGATGATCACAAGCCATTAAACCAAACTGAACTGCTTGAATTTTTGCACCAGGAGTAAAGCAGCATAAAGTTATCCAAAAGCAGTGTGTAAGACTGGTGGAGGAGAACATGATGCCAAGATGCATGAAAAAAAACTGTGATTAAAAACCACCAGGGTTATTCCACCAAGTATTGATTTCTGAGCTCTTAAAACTTTATGAATATGAACTTGTTTTCTTTGCATTTTTGTTATTTCAGACATTTCTGATTTTCTGTAAATAAATGACAATAAATGACAATATTTTTATTTGGAAATTGAGAGAAATGTTCTCTGTAGTTGTTTCTGGAAAAAATGAAGAGAGCACTTCATTTTCTCTTAAATTTTGCTATTTATAGGTTTATGTTTGAGTAAAATGAACATTGTTGTTTTATTCTATAAACTACAGACAACATTTCTCCCAAATTCCAAATAAAAATATTCTCATTTAGAGCATTTATTTACAGAAAATGAGAAATGGCTGAAATGCTGAGCTTATTGTGATTTAAATGAATGCTTTAATTTAGGTGTATTTTTGAACACGCCCCCGTGGCGTGGTGGTTAAACGTGGCTGGTTAGTTATTTTAGTGGCGTATGGTTTCTGTGGGCGCTCCCGTCACATTCCTGAACTTATCTTAATGTGAAATCGCTCAGGTGTAGGGGCGCTTCCTAAGTATCTGATAATTATGATTTAATTTCTGCTCGTCTTTCTGGTGCTCGCCCTCAGCCTCTATTAATTGAATCGGTTCCGTTGAGTAATTACCGTTTCAGGAATGATCCGGATGCTGTGTCTGCGGGGTGGTTGCCAGGTTATGGGTGATTTGCTGGTTGATATAAGCATTTAGCTGTGTTATCGTTAGCTTTTAGCATTTTATCCCAATAATACAGAAGGCTAAATAACTGAACTCTGATTTAGACATGACTGAGTGCCTTTCTTTCTCAGTATAACATGGTTTTATTGACCTCAGGAAGGACTGTACGGATATAATAAGTGTGTTCGGACTTGTTCCTCAGGTTTGCTGAGCGTGTTTTTAGGAGTATTTGAGTTTGGGAGTGTTGAGCTTCAGCCCAGCATGGCTGAGTTTGTTTGGAGATAGATATCTACTGGTTTGAGTTACTTTATACTGGCCTTCTCAGCTCAACCCCGTCCCAAACTCCACAGCAGGCCTGTTAAAAGAGACGCCTGAAAAGATCTCAAACAGCCTCGAATTATTTGGACAGAAACCTTCATGTTTAGCGCCAACCACAGGAATTCTAACAATAGTTTATATCAGTTACACAACTCAAACACAAACACACAGCGGGGGTGTGAATCACAGGGCATCTCACCTTACCGATGATTTAATCACAATACATAACACACAATAATGATAAAATCAAGTAAAATATATATCTCACAATAACGATATCACTACAGTACGCTGCTCGCGTTAAAGATTATATAATCGCAATACAGAACTCACGATAACAATGATACCATCGCAATAAGTAACGATAACGATATATTGCTCAAAGTAGATATCATTACAATATGTTATTTACGATAACAATATCATCACGATACTTAGCTCATGATGAAGATGATATGATACGTACATCGCAAAATGTAATTCACGATATCATTGCAGTACCTTCCTTATAATGATAATATCAACACAATATGTAGCTTCCAATAACAATATCACAATACGTAGCTCAAGATAATAAAAACACGATACTGTGATTCTGCGATATTCAGCAATATTCTCTACGATATTTTACAGCATTTGTGTTACTGAAGAGGATACAATACTAAAATATAAAAATATAAAATATAAAAATACAATACTTAATGTTCTACGCTAGAACTACACTACACTAAATTCTCTTCAAACTGTATAAAATAAGCTTACAGACAAAAAAAAGATAAAACGAAAAAATCAATGATTTTTGATGCCATGTATCAATAATGTGTCGCAAGCAAAAACGATAAGATGTATCATGTATTGTTATTTTGTTCTTTGTTCTGTCTCGTTGTGTCCGTTCTGCATCTGGATTCTACACTCAGTGCAGAGGCAGAAGCGATGTAACGGAGGCAGGAATGGAGGCGGCGAGGCAGGCAGTGTGGCAGGCAGTGTGGCAGGCAGTGTGGCAGGCAGTGTGGCAGGCAGACAGGTGGGCGAGTGTACTTGCAACCCAATTAAGGAACAGAGAGAGAGCAATGCTGGGAGATAATTGAAAGGCAGCCGGGCGAGCCGTTATTCCCTGTCCTTCTGTCTTCCAGCCTCCATCTCCTGTTGTAGAACAACACCGTCACCAATGAACCATCCTTACCGCGGTCCTGAGCTCGTCCCGCTCCGCGTTACGCTGTGTGTGCAGCTAGCGTTATCACTATTACACTGATACAGGACTCTACCCTACAACCAGACACTGCAGGAACAGGAGGTTCATACCTGAAACTCTGAACCACAGTTTATGTGTTTTTATTACGGCTACTTTCAGACTTTAGCTCAATAAAGAACTTTGTGCAGCTTTGGAGCTTTAAGTTCTAAACGTTTCTCAGTTAGCCTGTTAGCTAACGTTATCGCTCTGTGGTGTTAGCGGTTAGCCTGACTTCGCTCTCTCTGTTTTTATAATCAGTATGCAGGTTAGTTAGTTAGAATTAGCTATACTGAGCTGTCTGATACTCTATTAATCTGTACTATAGGCTATAGCTTAGCAGGGAGCTATAGTACTCAACACCATGGGACTAGCTAAGTAAAGTTCTCTGATTAGCTGTGCTAAATAGGTTTTTGACGGTTGAACATTTACTGAATGACATGAAAAATGAACTGAACTGTGCATTTAATTACTGAACACTTTTTACTGTTTACTACAGAATTCCATATGTGTCCTTTAACTGTTTTATGTCTTTAATATTAATATACAGTGTAGAAAACATATTAAATAAAGAAATAAAGCATAAAAACACTGAATAAGAAGAGAGTGTGTCCAAACTTTGGCTGGTACTTCACGTAAAACCAACCATTTTATATAATCTTTATTAAAAAAAAAATTCAACAACATAAACAGGGGTGAACAGCTATATTGAACAGCAGCAGGAAGGTGGAGGTGGGCGTCTGTTTTCAGTGTAATCTAAAGGCTTTGTGAGCAGATTGACCATCGCAAGGTCCTAAATAAATCCTCCCTCCCCTCCACTCTGCACTCCCGCATTCTTCCCAGCATTCTTCAGCAACCTTGGTCTCATAATGATGTCTTCATCCTGGTTTAAATAGCTGCTTTATTCACCTCTCTCTCTCTCTCTCTGAGATACCAGAGCTCTGGTAGAGTCATCCTCTCTCTCCTCCCTCTCTACAGCTGGAGGATGGAATTAGAAAGACAAGACTGAGATGGAGATACTGACCATGACATGTTTAGGGGTCAAACACAGGGACAAAAGGGACAAAAGAGTCAAAAGAGGTGTGTTTTGTGTGTGAAAAATCATGTGTAAGTAGGTGTACAGCAGTATGGCAGAATTAAGAATTAATTCTCATTCAACCTCTAGATAGAATGCAGATGCAGACACTCGCTAATTAACAATTAACAGAGAGTTTAAGTTTTAACTCCTTACTGTGTGTGTAGACTAGGCTATACTAGGCCCCCCGACTAACTGGATACCCCTCTCCAAAGTGCTCTGTCTTTTAACACACACAGTGAGTAGCTATTAGCACAGCAGGTTAGGAATACCTTAGCAACTGCTTAGCAACCACATATAAAACCACTTAGCAAATCCATAGCAAGCAACAACTTAACGACACCTTAAATCTTAACAACCACTTGGTTGGTAAACAATAGGAACAGCTAAGCACCCAATTAGCAACTCAACTTTCTTAGATTCCATAGCAACTGCCTACCAACACCTTAGCAACCACTTTATAAACCATAGCAACAGCACAGCATCCACCAGTAGCTATCATTTAATTATTTTTTTAATGTTATTAGTGCACTTTTCCAAGCCAGCGTAAAAGTTTGTTCACTAAATTTCCAACTGTTCTTTTCTGGTTTAACTTGTTTACTCGTTGATCTCCCATTGGCTCGTTGAGTCGTTTGTTTTGCTGACGCAGTGCATCATGGGTAAGCACGCCGAGCGATTGTGTTTAGTATCTCCTGGATTTGCGCTGTATTCCTGCTGACTACGCCACAGAGCTAAATCAGGCTTGTGGAGCTGCAGTAGGGCTCTGAATGGAGCCCTGATTGAAATGCACAGTTGAGGAGCTGTGAGGAGAATGCCGGTTTTATCCGCTCACACACTTCCACACTTCCCGGTGTGTTTCTCCGTAAATGTCCCTCAGGTTGCTGCCGCCGAATATAATCCTCTAAATAGGCTTCTCTCCTATTGAGGCTCTGCTGGCTTTTGTGCCCGGCGCTGTTCTGTCGTTCCTCTGAGTGCTGACAATGTCGCCGCGGTGCTTTCCGCATCACGCCGCGCCGGTTCAGTCCGCCGCTCTCTGCGGCGCTAAAGGCGTCTATTAAAACTCTGAGACGTCTGCCTTTATACGGCCTGCTCTACTTTCTGTAAAGGTTGGCCCGGACACATTGTTGTGGACTGACCTGCTTTTGAGGTCCATTGTATTTTTTCTCAGCCTCTTTTTTCTGTGAGCTTCGCTTCTGCAGGAACTTTGTCAGGAACGTGGCGTGCCAGCCTACTGTACGGTCTGTTCGCCCGCAGGCCTGCGGGCAGGTTTTACTGTTCAACCCAAGAACAAAAGATCCCTCATCCATTGAGCTGTGTTCATAAAGCCTCCTGTAGAAGAAGAAAGAGCATTGTTTCTCCAACCCTGAATCAGAAAAAGAGTTAAAGCAGTATGGAAAATGCAACAGAAGACAGTGTGAACCCAATATATTTCATTTTAGCTTTATCTGCTCAATTCATTTTCTAAGAATTTTATTTCCAATATTTCCCATTTTCTTACCAATTTACACTTACCAATTACCCAACCCACTCTTTAGGACTCCCCCTATCCTTCTGATACATCAGCTCACAGATGCAGCCTTGTGCTGATCCACATCACCCTAGGAGTGATGAGGGGAAAGAGCGCCATCTACTGTACCCACCCAGAGAGAGCAAGGACAATTGTGCTCTACCGATGCTTCGATAGCCGATGGCAAGCTTCATAACCAATCTGCTCAATTCATTTTATTGAATAATTTACATCCAATCCTTAATTTCAAAGTTGCAACATTACCTCTTTGTATTTTTATATTGTTGTTCCCATATCATGACAGACAGGTTTTTTGTATTTGTTGCTGATAACAGTCTGGATGGTCCTTTTTATCTTTGGTCCAGAGATTTCTCTCGTTCTCGATTTCACTCATTCTACCTCATCTATCTATTGTACTCTACCTCACTCTGCCTCCAGCCTAGTTATTTCTTGTGAGTATAGTCTGCAGTGTGAGGAGCGCCCTCTGTTGCTGTATGTAGGTAGTGCAGTTTAAAAAATCATATAATTATAACGATAAAAAAAGCTCCTGAAATAGGGAGCCATTTCAAGCGCAGACTCTCTTTCCCTCTCTTACCCTGGAGACTAATGTAAAAAAAGTCCTCACTGATTAAATACGTCAGGCTCATTAGGAATATATTTGTGGGAGAGAAGTGAGAGGCGCGAGAGGCGAGAAATGTGCATCTTCCCGGCAGCTGAACTGTCCTTGGTCTCTTCCGCACCAGGAAACAAGATGAAGAGAAAGTGTTGTACTTTTTCCGGCACTGCTTTCTCTCCTCTCTGTTTCCCCAGAGCGTCTCTTCCCCCCGTCCCCCTCTCGTCCCTCGGTTTGACCTCACGGCTGACGTATGGCGCGAGAGCGAGGAGAAGGAATGCAGCATTCCAGCGGGGCTATTGTTCTCGTCTCGTTCCATATGGTGTTCTCTTTACTGCAGAGCTACACCGGTCCAGAAGCAGGACCTGAGATTCAGAACTCATCTGTTATCATGTGCTAGAAAACTGCAGGAACACGGATCTACTGACCCCAAACCAGAAAAGTTTGGAAAAGTATGGACAATGTTGAGAAACTTTTTATTTGATTGTAGACAGTAAGAATACGAAATATTTAGCTCTTTGATGGTTTATCTCCTCGTTCTTCATGTTGTTCATTAATATACATCAAATCCTGCATTTTAGACCTGCAACACGTTCCAAATAAAATTGAGATGGAGCTAATTTAGGGATAAAAATATATCTACACTGATGGGCGTGGTGTTCTGGAAATGAGTTGTGTTGAGGTACATTTCTGGAGTTTTGCTTGCTTATCTTGGTAACAGAAAACACAGGAGCTCCACTGACTGAATACAACCTAGACAGTCAATAACATCAACAGTCAGACGTTCATCCCTATCTCAGCAATACAGCATAAACTCAACTTTTACATCAACAATAAACATAATACTGCATAAAATAACATTGCTGTTCCCGTAAATGAGCTGCTCGAGCTCCTTCATAGCGTCATCCAGCAACCTACATGCCTTTTGTGTTGCATCTTGAGACGCGCAAGGTGTACTTTTCCTGTTGTTACGGTAGCAAAGACACACTGACCCACCTGTTGTATCGTACTCATACCAAACCACTAGGTCCAATCGAAAAGCATACCGTTACACCACCAAGTATATAATGTATAATAAACAGCAATCATCACCTGCAGCACCACCTGTCTCACTCTCTCAGATGTTGGTTGGGTTGTTTGTGTGAAAGATGGATGTGAAGCTGTGGTGTATCTGAGTGAGAGAGCAGTGCTGAGGGACAGGCTGTGAGACCTGTGATTCAGAGCTATTATTATGGATGATAGTCCCATAAATGTTTCAGCTTCTTTTCAGAATGCACAATAACACAGCGAGCGAGAGCGGTGCGCCGTCATCTCGAGCTGCTCGCTTTGATCATTAATGTGCAATCCCAAGCATTTATACAAAAAAAAGAGAAGAAGAAGAAGGAGAGGAGAAAGTGCTGGGAGCTGTTTGGCTGTTTCACACCAGTGGAAGTGCTGGATGTTAACGAGAGAGAGAGAGAGAGCTGCTGCTGCTGAAACAACGTCGTGCAGACGCCGCCGCCGCTGTAAATATTCCACAATCATTAATTAGCGGATGCATGCTAATAGGCTGCGCTGTCAATGAATCAACCACTGGTGCCTGATTTCTTTCTTTTAATGAATTCATTATTTTTTTCTTCCGCAAAAAGCGACACAAAACAAAACACTTCATTACGAAAGAGAGCAGTGTGCTCTCATACTGACGATTATTTAATACTCAGCTGACATTATGACAGATGTAGTTTACTGACTCACTGAGTCACTGACTGAATCACTGACTGACTGACTGACTGACTCACTGACTGACTGACTGAATCACTGACTGACTCACTCACTAACTGATTGATTGAATGACTGACTCATTGACTTACTGACTGATTGACTGGCTCACTCACTAATTTTTTGACTGATTGACTCACTAAATCATTGACTGACTGATTGACTCACTGATTCACTGACGCACTTACTGACTGATTAATTGAATGACTCACTCACTTTCTGACTCACTGGCTGACTGAATCACTGACTGGCTGACTGACTCACTGACTGACTGACTGACTAGTTCATTGACCGATTCACTGAACTAGCTGACTGAATCACTGACTGACTCAATGACTCACTGACTCAATGAATCACTGACTGAACCACTGATTGACTTACGGACTTGCGTGACTTTTGCATCATGATTACTAGGGCCGTGTGGAGCGTGGAAGCGTGTGACGCTCTTATTGGACGTATTGTGAACAGTCGAGGGCGGGGTTTAATGCAGGGATGGTTATTGGCTGAGGGGCCGCTGGTGCAGAAGCGGCGCTCGCTCCCTCGGGGCCGGATGGTCCTGGATCTTTCAGTTACTGGCAGTAAGTGGATAATTTGGGTCTCATTAAGACTCTTCATCTGAGGAGACGGGGGGGGGGTGCAGGGCTGTGGAGAGGCGGTGGCGAGGGGCGAGTGTTCCCGGCCCGGAGGAGGAGGAGGCCGGCCGGGCGCTGCGCTTTGAGACGGGACATGAAAAGAGGAGGGGGGAAGATGACAGGGCGTTTGAGTCTCTGGCCCCTCTCGGCCCTCAGGGACCACCCTCATTACCACCTGACTTCTAACAGCCCACCCCCCCTCCACCCCCATCCCTCGCTCTCTTAGATATTGATGGGTGAGCGGGGTGGAGATGGTGGACCAGGGGGCTGGGGGGGTTTCTTCTTCTTCTTCTTCTCTTTCTTTTCGTCTGTTTCTTCTTCGCCGACTTTTTTCCTCCCACCCCTCCGTCCGCAGAGCCTCCTCTCCCTCTGTTTGTGCAGTTTGATTGACGGCTGGCTGAAGTTCAAGGCATTGGGGGATTGTTTTGTGTTCTGTTCTGCTGCTGTGCTGGAGGTTGAAGGATGGACACAGCTTATTGGACGAGAGCAGAGCCTGAGAGAACTTGGGAAAAGGAGGAGATGCATGAGATGGACGAGTGAGGGACTATTTTACCACCCCTCAAGTTATTCGTCACAATGTCCCAAATACTTTTATATATAAAAACGAATCGATTTAAGCTGCAGCACTGCTGCACACCCTTTACATTAGCTGGTTTTGCTTGTAACTGTGTTCTTTGTACTGTGAAATTGTATGAAATTGTCATTGCTGTTAGCAAGTTATAAACAAAAGCTGCACAGGTGTACTTTTCCTGACGTTACGATAGCAAAGACACGCTGACACACCTGATATGTGTAATAAAAAAAAATGCTCAACATAATAATCGTTTTACATTGAAAGTTTGATTATTCTACAAGTGCTTAAACAAACAAATTAACCAAAGATAAAATGACTATTAGATATAGATATAAGCATAAGAACTGCTAGAATTAACTGTAAAATACTTTAATAAAGCAACAGATTGACATTTAAACAATAATTCGTAATATTAATATCACAAATTACTACTAATTACTATTATACTTAAAAATATTTCCACCTAACGCACTTTACAGTATGAAAACAGCGTTACTTTAGGAGCACTAGCGCTGAGGTGCTGGTTTTATGGAAGTGAAATGGAGGGAAAATGTGTTTAATAAACCCTGATCTCACCCACTCTCGCTTTTATCAGACGGACGAATCGAGCGAATCCTCCGCAGCACTTTCCTTCTTAAGGGGGCAATTAAAGCCCAGCCTGACTCCTGCCATCTCTCACACACACTTACACACACTCTTACACACACACACACTCACACACACACACACACACACACATAGAGAACAGGGGCATGGGCGTGGGAGGGGGCACTACAGCACCAGAGCAGAGCGGAACCATCTAAAGCTCTGAATTTACACCAATAAATCCACCTTATCCTTATTAGAGGATACAGGAAAATCATCAGTTCCTGGCTTTGATTAGCCATTAGCCTAGCACATTAATCCTTTCATAGCCTTAATATTCTGTACAATTCACATAAAGATGCTCCAAAGACCCAAAACTGTGTACCCTGGTGGTGTAACAGCTTTTAAGGGAAGTCTAAACAAAGGCGATCCTTCAGGGGGAAATCATCAAGATCTTTTTTATCCTATTTTGCCTGCTGTTAAACGTGGTGGTGGGTGATTCTAGCACTTTATTGTTCAACACAAGCAATTTATTTAGCATATATTGTGCATATTTCCCTACATGCACACCTGTGATCTGTGTGAAGGAGTAAAACGGTGTTTTCTGGAATGATGGAGCCACATCCAAATTCTTTATACATACTGCATACTGGATTAAGTGTTGCCGAGATAGCCATGAACATCTGACTGTTGACGTTATTGACTGTCTAGGTTGTATTCAGTCAGTGTTTTTTATTCAGCACTGTCTATTGCAAAATATTCATGTACCAATGCACTTATATAGCAGTGAACGTCTGACGGTTGACTGTTGTCAGGGTTTTAATCAATCAGTGGAGCTCCTGTGTTTTCCAACACCAAGATAAACTAGTAAAACTCCAGAAATGTACCTGAACACACCTCATTTCCAGAACACCATGCCAATCAGTGTAGATATATTCAGAAGATCTGCTGCTGTTTAAACCAGGCAGGAGGAAGGAGTGAAAATAGACTGTTAATTGGGGTGGGTTGTAAGATAGCAATGAGCATCAGAAGCATTGCAGTAATATGGTAGGAATCCTAATGAGTGGGTGGATAATTAATACACATAAATAATTTTGTTTACAAATTTTGCTATTTCTATAGAACTACAGTATAATAAAGATAGACGATCCTGGCCAAATAAAAAGAAAATGGAAACTGCTGACCAAATTTCATGTTGCGTTCACCTCAAAACTGCTTAGATTTAAAAACACATTTTACACATTTTATCTAAATTACCCATATATATACATATTATTTCCTTGAATCTTAAATCAAGAAATATAAGGAACAGAAATTGTGTATTAAAATATGTAAAATAGTAAATTCTCTGTATAGGATTTATAGGATTATATCACCTTGGAGAATAAAAAATCAATAAATGGTGATTGGACAGTGATCCGGGCGCTCTGTGGAAATGCTGTTCGTATCTTTTTTTTATCGTTTGTTTGCCGTATCAATCTGCTCACTTCCTGTCTGTGTCAGAGAGGCTTTTAAATCAGGACGTCTGAGCACAGCTCGGGTCCTGCGGTACAGAACCGGCTCTCGGAGCGAGTCCCGCTCTTAACCTGGAGGTCATTCATACAGACCCTGACTGACAATCTAATTACCCACTACAACAATGCAGCTCCGCCGCTGGAACCGCCGCTAAAAGGATTGTGAGAGTAGTCGGGGGGCGGGGGGAGGGAGTATGGAGGGGGGCTGACGTTTGTCCTTTCTCCGTCCATCTGCACTGTCACGGGACCTCCCGCGGCCGGTGGGCACGTCGGCGGGGTTGAGGCGGACGGTAAATGGCCCCGGCAATCAGGAGCCAAGATAAAGAGCGGAAAACGAATAACCAGAAGAAAAGCGAAGGAGCTGCCGCCTCCACAGGGGAGCAACAAGACAAATACAGGACTGTGATTGACTCTCGAGGCTGAACTGGGTCTCGCTGCCTCTGTTTGTCCTCGTTGAGGACGTGACGCTCAGGCTCCTGGAGGTACGCTGCCAAAAGCAGCTGTGGGGGTGGATGACATGGCGTTGACAGTTTTCGTTTTCCGTTTTTTGGTTGTTGGTTGTTGGCGTTGCAGAACGAGGTCAGTTTTTACAAGGACGTCACTCAAACACTTAAAGAGCCATTAAACCCTAAATCAGGGGTTGAAAATTCGATTTGGCCGCAGGCCAGATATTTTCCAAGACATTACGTGGCCACAAAAAAAATCTGTTTTGGAAACCAGGCAGGAGGAAGACATATAAATATCAAACGTACACAGGGTGTATGATACAGGGTTCATACAGTGTAATCATGATCCCACTGTCCTCATAAACTGAATGAGAAAACAACAGAGAATGTCAGAATAGTTGAGTTGGGTTTAAGACTAGGTTTTTTCTTAAGACTGAATTATTTTGTTTGTCTGGCAGCTCTAGAGTCTCGTCTTTTTGTCCAGGGTTTTCTCCACGAAGCAAAACTCCTGTAATAGAGTCCTGAAACAGTCCTGGAACAGTCCCACAGCCTCCCGGGCGTGTCTGTAATGAGAGGGTAATCCTGGGTGTTCCTCTGGCTGGAGATAAATACGCTATCAGGTGTCAGTTAATCTCGTTGCATCTCCGGCTCCATATTGATTGAAGTTTCCTGTCGGAATTCCGGTCCCTGTCAGCTGGAGGTGAATCCCTTATCTGTAATACATGTCATCTCTCGCTCGCGGCTCAATCGGTTGTGAAAGTGGAGACGTCTGTTTCTCGATTTCTCTCTTTCTCTCTTTCTCGGCTCGGAGATCTCGGAGGTGGATGGAAGTGATGGAAGTGATTGGCGGTGGGAATGCTGGGATCATTGGGAACGCCGTTCCGCTGGAGCTGAGCTTTTGTTTGTCTGTTGAGAGTCTTAGCGATGGTACATCCGTTCCGTTCCGCCAACCTCAGAGCCGTCCACCTCCCGGGATGAGCCACTGTGTGACAAGGTAGTAAATAACCTTTGAAGTTTCTGAAAAGCAGCAGAGCCGGGTGGATGTTTGGGGGATGGAGGACTCGGCCGGTGGGCTTTAAGCTCTGAGAGATGCTGGAGTTCTGTTGGTGGAGTTGGTGGAGATCTGTACTCTGTTCTGTAATTTGTAGTTGAACTTGTGATTTATTGACAGTGAAACTGGAGACAATAGAGCAGATATTCGGTGTAATTTGTGACCTATTATAGAATTTTGGATACATTTCAATGAAAATATAGAAATATTTGACAAATATTTGATATATTAGATATGCTGTAATACTTTAAAAACAAAGATATATATATTTTTTTCCAACCTGTAGCTTACATCTTACTTCTAGCAGTCTCAGCCACAGTCTAGCAACATTACAGCAACCACATGTGATACCATGGCATCCACCAAGAAACCAATTAGCAACACCGTAGAAGCCACCTTGGACACCATGGTCACCACCGAGTAAGAGAGTAGCATTCTCTAAGCAGCCACTTAGCAAAAACATAGCATCTGCTTAGCAACACCCTAGCTGCCACCTTCGACACCAAGGCAACACCGTAGCAGCCACTTAGCAACCACTTAGCACACTGTGGCAGCCCTTTAGCAATGGCTTAGCAAAATCGTAGAAGACACCTTTGAATCAATGGCTGCCACTTAGCAACACCATAGCATCCATTTAGCAAAGGCTTTGCAATACCATAGAAGACACCTATGACGCAATAGCCACCACCTGGCAACACCTTAGCTACACTGTAGAAACCACTTAGCAAAAGCGTAGCAGCCACCTTTTAGCAACACCATTGCGGCCATTTAGCAACGGCTCTGCAACACCAGAGAAGACACCTTTGATGCAATGGCCACCACTTAGCAACTGCTTAGCAGCACCATAGCAACAATCTAGGATGCCTTGGCCACCACCTAGAAACAAAGGAGCTCCACCTGGGATACCACAGCAACCAGTGGGAACCACTTTATCTGAAATGCATCCGTTCTGCATTTCATATAGGAAATACAGTGTTCTAGTATTAATATTTAAACCTGGTTTAATAAGGACTGTTTCTGCAACAATATTAAAAGGTTTATCCAATTAAATCAGTTTTAGAATTGAGGTCTCCTGATTTTTGGGGTTATTATATATTGGGCTGGTTTTCTGTGGTTGTGGTGGAGGAAGTGTGAGGGGGACGGGTGTAATTGTGGTTGGAAACGTGTGACATTTCCAGACGCTGTAGAATCGCCTCCGAGTCCAAAGGCCCGCTGAAGGTCCTGCCTAATTACCATAAACTCCTCTATTTCTAAATGAACTGCAGGCTGAGAGCGATACGCTGCACTGTTTTCCCCTTTTTAATTTGAAGAGGCTTTTTTTTGTTTCTTTGACTGTGTGTGTGTGTGTGTGTGTGTGTGTGTGTGAGGCGTGGCTGACATGACTGCAGAGAAAGTTTTAGTTTCATGTCTAATTATAATTAATGAGCGTATGAATGCAGAGTGCAGACAGAGGATCAGCAGAGCGCTCTCGTCATTTCTAGTTCTAGTTTCTAAAAAAACTACATTAAATACTCAATAAATACTCACTAATACAGAAGCAGCAGCTCCGTGCCTCATAACCAAAGGTGTTAAAAGTATCTCCATTCATTACTCTAAAGGTAGACTAGAGTATAGATACTAAAGGGTTCAATAAAATACTTCTGTAGGAGTTGAAGAAACAACTCAAGCTTTTTACTCTTTAAAAAAAGTATAAAAGTAAAAGTAATATAAGTTGAAAGCAACCAAATCACATTTTTCTAAAAGCAATAATAAATATAATGTTAAAATATTAAAATGTTAATGTTGATAATATAATTTGGGATTTTGCACTAGGCTGTTCTCAGTGTTTCAGCTGCATATATGCCCCATTGTAAATGAATGTATTTTAGTAGAATGTAAATATATTAAAGACGCTTAGTTGGACTGGAGTTCTCTTGAGTCTCTGTGTGCAGGTGTGATGGATCACAGTATAAACCAATAGGGAGTCAGAATGTTATATGTTTATACTTCTCTACATCCAATCACAATCAGATTCACTCTATCTGGATGGAGAGATTTATCTGGATGGGGTTTTATTGAACGATGAGAAGCTGGTATTAAGAAAACCAGCTGAATGAAACAGGAGTAATGAGACTATTTTTATTAAAATGTAAGGAGTAGAAAGTTCAGATAATTGTGTGAAAATGTAAAAATAATTACTGCAGTAAAGTACAGTAATTTGGGTCTGTTTCGTGGCTGTAAGGGGGGAAGTGATGGGTGTTTTGTGTCCAGAGGAGGACAGTAATGAACTGTGTCTCTCAGACAGGAGATATATAATGAGCTCAGAGTCGCTCGGACTGGAGTTTTATTACTGCAGATAATCTTTGTCTTTTCTGGACTAGTTAAAGGTCACCCATTAAACACTGTCAATAACTGTGGCACGAGCAGGTGATCACCACTGGAGCCAAGACCTGAATCTCATCTGCGGTCATCAAACGGTCAACTCTTTTATTACACAGCTACTACACCAAACACCAAACCTTAAATAACCCAAACCACCACTGGCTTATGACGTAAAAATGTTTGACAGTTTTGCTAAATTCTAAATTGGAGAACTAACACTTTTAAACCTAGACCTTCAGTTCAGAACACAATAAGACAATGGAAATTCCATTTCCATATGTATTACATTACATTACATTACATTACATTACATTTACATTTATGGCATTTAGCTGACGCTCTTATCCAGAACAACTTACAAGGGAAGAAGTTGGAGATGCTCAGGAACCCAACCACTATTTAGGGTATGACCCAACCACTATTCACGGTATAATCCAATCTATTTTTACTTTAAACAGCAGCAGAGCTTCTGAATATATCTACACTGATGGGCGTGGTGTTCTGGAAATGTGTTCAGGTACATTTCTGGAGTTTTGCTTGTTTATCTTGGTAACAGAAAACACAGGAGCTCCACTGACTGAATACAACCTAGACAGACGCCAACAGTCAGACGTTCATCGCTATCTTGGCAACACAAACCTAACCTTTACATCAATAATAAACATGTTGTTTCTTGTCTGCACTCATGGTCGCACGTTATTAACGAGGCGGTAAATTAGCATTCATACACTCACAGTGGGGAAAGTATCCCAATTGGTTCATCCGCAGGCGGGTTCAGCAGCAGGTGCTTGGCACGGTGTTAATTGCGTTAATTTCAGAGCACGGTTCTGAGTGATATTCTGCTGATCAACCTCCCTGCTGATCTCACGTCTCATCGCTGGGTTTCGGCCTCGTGGTTTGATTTCAGTTACAGAGGGATCGGTTCCTCAGCTCCACCTGGCAGCGAGCTCCGATCAGAGTGGTGCAGGATCTGAAGCCTCCTGCTTCATTAGTGTGAGAGGCAATGGTCGGCGTGTTGAGCCCCGGCGCTGACTCGGCGCCGCAGCTGTAAAGAGGCTTTGAACCAACGTCTCGTCAGACCCGGAGACCCGGAGGCGCTTTACGCTCTGTGATTCATCCAGTCACATCTACACGATAATGGACTCCTCCGATCATCTACACGCATCGTCCGCCCGCCAGCGGGAGACTCTGCTCGCTTCACGCTCTCTGAGGACGAGCAGGATTCTGTAGCAGAGCTGAGCGATACACAATACATGATATTTTACAGCTCTGGAAAAAAGCAGGAGTAAAGCAGCATAAAGTTATCCAAAAGCAGTGTGTAAGACTGGTGGAGAAAAACATGATGCCAAGATGCATGAAAACTGTGATTAAATCTAAAACCAGGGTTATTCCACCAAATACTGTTTCCTGAACTCTTTGATTTCAAAACTTTATGAATATGAACTTGTTTTCTTTGCATTATTTGAGGTCTGAAAGCTCTGCATCTTTTTTCTTATTTCAGTCATTTCTCATTTTCTGTAAATAAATGCTCTAAATGAGAATATTTTAATTGGAATTTGGGAGAAATGTTGTCTGTAGTTTATGCTAGCTAACACGGTTCCTTAGTCTAGTGTTTTCGGTTGGCATTTACGGCTAATGCTAATGCTGCTGCACCCAGCCTTAGTGCTGGAAAACCTTCTCTGAAAACTAACCCTTATACAAAATATCACAAATCAGATTTGTGATGGTTTTCTGAACATAGCCTTTGTGAATTTGCCTCTTCCAGGCATCAGAAATATTGTGAAATATATATGAATCAGACGCTGTTTTATAGCTTAATTTCGCGTAATTTAGCGAGTTATTTCCAGCGTAACTTCTCAAGGCTGACGGGATCATTTCAGCAGTTTTAAAACCCCAGCGCTGCTTTGATTGTTGCGTTTATAAGCGAGAATACAGAATTAGACAGACTGCAGCAGCGTCTCAACGTTTAACCAGAACTTTATTCCTCTTTCTTTGCGTTTGCGCTGCTTTGTAATTACACGCTGTCCGCTTGGTTTCCAGCAGCAGAACAATGGACGTAATGTGTGCAGCCAGAGGACTACAGTGTGTACTCAAGCGCTCTAGTTAGACCCAATTGACCAGCGTGCAGTCGTAATGGACAAACAAAACAGTGGCAGATTTGCTGCCAGCGCTAAATTGAGTCTTTGGCTTGCGTGTGAGGGGTTCTCTGTGGGCTTCATACGCTGACTAGCACGTGAGAGCGTGTTCAAAATATTGATTATAGCAGTTCAGACTGATTTACATGCAAATAAACAAAAAATAAATGGAAAAACAGAGGTCTCTGTTCTGGCGTTTGATTTGTACCCTTCAAAATTAGTGCTGGATGATAGGATTTTAAGTCAGTATTGCGGTATATAGATTTTATTTGTATTTGAGATGCACAGTTTACTCTGACTGGTTCAGGTTTGGTTTAGGCTGATCTAGGCTGGTCCAGGGTTGGTTTAGGTTGATACAGGCTGGTCTAGGGTTGGTTTAGGCTCATTCAGGCTGGTCTAGGGTTGGTTTAGGTTGATACAGGCTGGTCTAGGGTTGGTTTAGGCTGATCCTGGCTGATCTAGGGTAGGTTTAGGCTGATCCAGGCTGGTTCAGGTTTGGTTTAGGCTGGTCCAGGCTGGTCCAGGGTTGGTTTAGGCTGGTCCAGGCTGGTCCAGGGTTGGTTTAGGCTGGTCCAGGCTGGTCCAGGGTTGGTTTAGGCTGGTCCAGGGTTGGTTTAGGCTGATCCAGATTGGTCCAGGGTTGGTTTAGGCTGGTCCAGGGTTGTTTTAGGTGTATTGAGACTGGTCTAGGATTGGTTTAGGCTGATTCAGGCTGGTCCAGGGTTGGTTTAAGCTGGTCCAGGGTTGGTTTAGGCTGATTCAGGCTGGTCCAGGGTTTGTTTAAGCTGGTCCAGGGTTGGTTTAGGCTGATCTAGACTGGTCCAGGGTTGGTTTAGGCTGATCCAGGCTGGTCCAGGGTTGGTCAGGACGCTTTCACAGCTGGCCAGTGTTGACCTTCATCTGCGTCTGCATGTCCAGCCCCCCTCCAGGGCTTTGCTTATGCATCTCACAGCCCAATTATGTATGTACCTGTCAGTTCTGTTTCTCCTCTCGCTCGCCCGTCCTCTTGCTCCATCTCTCCTCTGTCCTTCATCTGGCCGCTGGAGTCGGAGCTTAGCGGGAGCTCCTGCAGCAAGGTGACACCAAGCGCCGCGTTCTGCTGGACCAGCCGCCCCTTACAGCTAGTTTAAGGGTTTAGGAAGTGCTATTCTGACACAAATTCAGCGTTTGGTTTTGAAAATGTAAATTCTGCATGTTAGTGTGGAAAAGCTATGCATTTTGTCTACTGCATTTACATTTTTCCACAGTAGTGTTTGCTTTTTAAAATTGACACACCTACACCTAAATCCAAACCTAAGCTGAACCTCGACCATACAGTATATCAACCCTAAAACGTTAACCTTAACCTAAAACTAAACATTAAATCTAACCTTGAACCTAGCTCTTACCTGTTAAGTTTAAAGTTAGGGATAGAGTTGGGTGTAGAGTTACATTTTAGAAAATAATTTTCTTTCAGTTGATTTTAAAGCTTCACTAAGTAGGATTGAGATTTTGTGCTCGTGGGCTCCCCCTACAGTTGTAGAGTTTAATAAATGTTTCAGGCTGATTAGTATCTCTTTCTGGTTTTCTGTCTTTAACAGACATATTCGGTCTCTTTCCAGCTACTTCCAGAGTGTCTGTATGTTAGTTTGTAAAGAATGAACCAGTAGTTCTTGTAGAACTGTTAGAACTAAAGGTCGGAAAGCAGGTCGCAGTTCTCGCGAGCGTTGGTCGCGGCCGCCTCGGAAAACTTACAGAGTCTGGTTTGAGCTCAGAGGAGGTCCGGCACAGACATGAGAGCACCGCTATTCCTCCTATTACACCTCAATGCAGCGCTGCAGTGAGTTTCAAGCTGTAATTTTACTTCTTTAAAAAGATAAAAAATCAAGGAAATCCTACCTAGTGCTGCTTTAAGAGACACACAGTTGAATTTTAGTTCAGCATCTATGAAGCATATATAATGGACCATCCAAATAAGATGATACCAATCTACTTCTCAAAGCTCTGAAAGCAAAGCTTGCATCCTTTTCCCTTTTTACTTAAAATGTAATATGTAATATATATGTAATGTCTATATATATAATATAGATCTTTTTATACCAGAGTATCCCTGTTGTTAAAATGATAAAAATGATATTAATGATTCCGTGCAGCAGTGGTGGCTCTGGATTAGTGCTGATCTATCCCTGGTTACTTCACTGGCATCGCCGCCCGCCCTCCTCTAACCAATCACCCCCCCACCCCCCCAACACACCCCACCGTGCCCACAGCGCCATTACACCCGAGTACGGTGATGAATGACTTTTAATAAAGCAAACAGAGTTCTAGCTTGTCCGGATCAATCTTTCCCGCCGTCGCCATGCCAGCCATTGTCACAAGTAATTGCCTAAACCCCTTGTTGTATGAAATGAGGCTCTTTCAGGGTAGAAAAAACAGCTGAACTTGTGGCAGCCTCAATTTCCTACTCCAGTGCTCTCCGTGCTGCAGAGCCTCGGCCGCCGGGGACGGCTCGGCTGGATGCTGCCGCCGCCGAGACGAGGCCGACGCATCGGCGAAGGACAGGGATCCCCGCCAGTCTCACGCTAACGCTGCTGATGTTACTTCAGAACTTCCCCCTGTCCGTAAACCTCCTTCTTCCAGACATCTGATGATGAAATTCCTCCACCCAGACCTTTCAGAAAAGTCCAGGATGGTAAATAGACCCCCCTGGGTGCATCCTATTGCACGGTGAGCAATTGTAGGAAATAATGACGCTGTTTTCATCTAGAAAAACAGATGAATAGAAGATCAATCTGAATTTTCTGAGAAGCCCAGCTTTGAAATCTGACTTTGAAAGCAGTGTTATGCAAGAACGGGTATTTCTTGCTTCTAAGCTCCCCCTGGGCTAGAGTCAGAAAGTATATCATAATTCACACTTTGATTCACCCCTAAAGTGCATGACATGCTTTACACATGCATTTCTGGGCAAGCTGAGAGATACAGAAGACCAGATTTAGCTGGTAGTTGGTTTTAGATAGTACAAGCTGGATTTTAAAAGATGATGAAAAGATGGTTATACAGGTGAAAACATGCTCTATATTGGTAAGCTAGCTGGTTAATGAGCTGGTGATCAGCGTAGTGTTTTATCGCATTGAAGTTCAACCAGCTTGGTCTTGCTCATCATGCTGTTCAACCTGCCTAACTAAGTTTAGCCATACTGGATTGAATAGAAAAGCAGATTAAGACGAGATCAATCAGAATTTTCTGAGAAGAAAAGCTTTGTAAATAAAATAGTAGTTCACGCTTTGAGTCACCCCTAAAGGACACGCTTTACACATGCATTTCTGGACAAGCTGAGATACAGAGATACAGAAGCATCACTAAGGCAAAGTGAGAAAAGCATGTGGACTGAGGAGGTAGAGTAATATTACAGGATTTTACACTAATAATAATGTTTCTAATAAACCTAACCTCAGACAGACACTTCAAACTCTGCAAGTCTCAGCAACAATTCCAAAGTCCAAAACGAGACCGAATACGAATTATACAACAACCGGTTTAAATATCTTATCGATATTGACCAGTTTGATCAGTTTGAGTTATTCAGGCTGTTTTCCATCAGTAATGAATAGCAGTTAATTTCCCCGACGCTGACGTTTGTGTAAATCATATGTTCTTGTTTGATTAGCTCGCACCAGCATTTTCCAGCTTGTTTGTGTGTTAGAGCGCGGTCCCGAACTGCCGGGTCGCCGGGGTCGTACGACCCGTTGGCTCCATCTGGCAGCGGAGCTTGTTTGTTTGTCCCTCTTGGAACGTTCACAAAGACAAATTCAACCAGATTAATGACATTTGATTAGCTTCCCACTGCAACACAGATTAATATTCATGCAGATTAGCCCTGTTATTTTGGGCCGGCTTTCCTGCTAGGAACAGTTGGCGACGGCAATTTCAATTAAGGTTTGTTGTTTGCTTTTTAAAGCCTTAATCTCTCTGCAGGTGGACACGGAAAGCTGGCTACCTTTAACTGGATCAGTTTGGATCAGTGTGTTGTGTGTAAATACCGAAGCCAGTCCTGAGTCCTGATACATTAGCTCTGCTTAAAGAAACTCTTAGTACTCTTAAAGAAACAATATGTACTGTGCAGCCCAATTTCAATGCACTGGAGAGAAATGTCTGCCACGCCCCCTTCTTCCCAGATATGAATTTAAGTCGAGTTTAAGCACTTTTGCAATGAAATGTATAATAGTATATATAAAAGTAAACAATTTGGCCTTTACTTTACAAAATGGCCTTTACTTGGAGCACTGAGTACAAATCCGAGACTGTTAAAGTTACTTTAAAGTTAGCAAACTTAGCTGAAGCTCATTGTTGATCTGTTTATAAGAATATTAGCAGCTCAGCATCTGTCTTGTAGTCCTTCTGGTCTCTAAATGTATTAGTAAATCAAACATTTTACCAATATTTACTTGAAAGAAATGTCAGGGCTTAAACTTAACATGTTTCCTTAGTATTTGATGACACGATTTAGTGTGCAGAAGAGACTCAAGCTGATTTCCGTATTATACTCAGCAACCGGGGCGTCTGCACGTGCAGCCCTCAGGCTGATCCCCATGTTGTACCTGGCAACAAGGTTGATTGAACTTGTGATTCGGACCAGTTCCTATATTATATTCGGCAACAGGTGTCTATGCACATGCAGACATCCGATCCCCATATTATACTCGGCATCCGGGGTGTTTGCACTTGTGATTCAGACCGATTGCTATATTATACTTGGCAACAGGGGTGTTTGCACTTGCATTTTAGACTGATTCCCATATTAAACTCGGCAACAGGATGTTTGCGCATGCAGCCCTCAGGCCAGTTCCCATAATATACTCAGCATCCGGGGCGTAGACACATGAAGCCCTCGAGCCGAACCCATATTATACTCGGCAAAAGGCGTATTGGCACATGTGACTTGGACCGATCCCCATATTATACTAGGCATCCGGGGTGTTTACACACTCGGCAACACTCGGCTCAGATGTGAGCTGAGCATTAGTTCCAAAATTGGGCCC
Source organism: Astyanax mexicanus (assembly GCF_023375975.1). Taxonomy (NCBI): domain Eukaryota; kingdom Metazoa; phylum Chordata; class Actinopteri; order Characiformes; family Acestrorhamphidae; genus Astyanax; species Astyanax mexicanus. Next base: position 1,113,502 of record NC_064427.1, read on the forward strand.
AGATTCAAACCAGAATCGGGCCGATGCAACTCTGAATACTTATTAAATACAGTATGTTGAAATGATCCTGAACTGGGCTCTTTCTTTACAGGTTTTGTTGGTTTTTGTTGGTTTTGAAGCTCTCAGTTGCAGCATCGCTGATCTCTAACGAGGCGTTTTTCGCTGGAGTTGATCAGAGGCGGATCCTGCGGAGCGCGGAGTGGAATTAGCAGGTCTATATTTGGGCCGGCTGCATGTGTTGTGAATTAGAGTGCGTTTATCTGCTAATCGCCTGGGAGATCTGAGCATCTGCATTCCAGGCAACCTGGAAACAGAGCTGCTGGACAATGACCAGAGCTCACATAAGCCAGCCTCGCTTCTCACGGCTCTCGCCATCTGTCCGCTCTCGCGCCGAGCTCTCGCGCCGAGCTCTCGTTTCACACACCGCCTGTTTACTCGTTACTCCACGCGAAAGGCCGAACAGTTGCAGTTTTAGCTTTGTTTTTATGAGTTCTCTGTTTCTTGATGTCTCGAGGAGGAGCTCTTTTTTCAGTGCTGTGTTTTCCATTATCTCTCGTTGTTGTTCTCCGTTGGCTCTGAGCGCTGCCGCTCTCGCGCGGTGCGTCGGAAAACAAACGAAGCACTCAAGTCCAATTACAGTTGTAAAAGCTCCAGCCACCAAAACACATCTCTCGCAGTCACCTAGGTGGAGGGCATCGTTTTTGGCAACTCCAGGCGGCAATAAAATGACATCAGTGTTGCTGTTTCGCAGGAATAATTTTCCACTCTCGTCTCTCTCGCTGTCTCTCGCGCCAACTGGCCGTCCCCTGTGATTGGGAGCACTTATTTATTGCTCATGCTGGCTGTGGCTGCTACTAACGCTGATTAAAATCTAATCACATGAGTGTCGGTCGAGAGTTTGGACTTTTGGAGAGTTTGGATGAGTTTTGGAGATGTTACTGTGCTGGGTTTTTTATCATACCTATAGTGAAATCTTGAATGTGTGCCAGCGCTAATACAATATTATTTGACCTAAAAGCTTTAAAACAAGCTATTTATATACTAAATTTATAATAATTTGTGTATTCTATGGTCCTTTAAAGATGCTCAACAGACATTAAACAGAATATCTATTAAAAAAGCTAATTAATTCTAAATATAAATAGACATATTTATCTATGGATACTAAATTTACCTTTAAATCAACCTCAAATTCAACCCTAAAACCTAAACCCATAGAACTCTAAAAACTCTAAAAACGCAAGATTAGGGTAAAGTTTAAAGTGAACATTGAGCATCTTAATACCTAAAACTTAAATTTAACCCTAAAGGTAACACTTAGAGGGTTAGAGTTGGTTTTAGGTATTTAGGGTTACATTCAATAGAGAATCATTTACTCTACATTTACTGTAGCTAATAATTCAATTACTTTTAATAGACATTTAGATAAATGCCAGTTGAACATCTACGAAGCATCAATAATGGACAACTTTTTTTTTAAATAAAGTGATCCTTGAAAATGTATTCTTTTCCCTCTAAATTGTCTGATCTAATTCGACCATCTGTGTCTCTAATCTGATCTGAGCCGAGGGGAAAATGAAAGTTTTAGTGTAATTTTAGTGGACGAGGCGTCGGGGGAAAGAGCTCAGGCTGTATCTGGTTTTTAAGATCAGGACATTTTTGTAGTGATGGGCTGAAAATTAGAGGGGATCCGAATCCTCAGCCCATCTGGATCCGACCCGTTTCTCGTTCCTCGTATTCTCGGCTCTGCTGATGCTGCTCTCTTCACTTTCCAGAGATTCTTCTTTTTTTTTTTTAACGCTCCCATTTATGTTTGATACAGCATTCATATTTAATCAGAACTGCTGATCCGCAGTTTTTCCTTCGTGGGATTTTGAAGAACAGGCCTGTTGGAGAATAAAAAAGAAGAGTGTAGGAGAAACGCTCAACTCAACTCTACTCCTCCTTTGAGAAGCTGATGAGAAGCTGATGCTGCATTAATAAAAGCTTTTCTCTCGCGCTCGGAGACGAGCTTATTATATACACACCTGCGACGGCTGGAGGAGTGGCGGGAAATCCATGACCTGTAGTTCCGCACTGCAGGGACTCGCGTGAAGGTGAACGCTCCTAAACGGCAGCGTGGGGACGGTCGGGGAGGCGGGACTCTCGCCGATCTGTCCGCAGGGTAACGTCCTGCGCTGGATGCTCTACTGACATAATTCTGGAGAGTCCTGCCTGTGAGGATCTCAGCCCTGAATAAAGGATGTTCCCGCTCTGCCAGTCTCGGTGCCCGCGGGTGTTTTTTTAGGGGCGTGTCTGAGAGTGAGAAATTGAGAAATTGGCTTGGGATTCGGGTAAAAAAAAAAGGAAAAAAGAAAGGAAGAAATCCCTTCTAGTAGATCTGGTACAACTCTACTCCTATACTACAGTTTACACATAAAAATTTTGAATTTATTTCAAAAGAAAATCTCTTATTTAAAAATATATATATATATGTTGAAGAAAACAAGGTAGAGTGAGATGAGGTAGTGTGCAGTAGAGTGAGGTATAGTTCTCCCTCAGGATTTTCCTCGACCAGCTTGGATCTGGAGTTAACGGTGACTTAATAAATTGTAAATTAACAGAAAGAAGGATGTCTCTGTCACAACTACTCATATCCATGTCAAGAAACAAATTAAGTAATGTTTAAATGATCTAAAAAAGGCAATATGACTCAAATGACTAAAGTGGTTATTGCCAATGGCCTTGCTTTGCTCTTCCTCTACATTTGAGTACCAAGCCTATCCGGACACTGGTGCAGGCCAGATTTAAGAAGAAACTCCACCCTGTGATCCAGTGTTTCTGTCATGACCAGCAATCAGCGAGGCTAAAATCAGTGTTGAGTTTCTGGAACACAGGACTGCAGAACCTCCAGCTGATTAGCGTTAGCACAATAGCCCCGCCAGAACATGCATGAAGGAGCTTTTTCCAGCGGTGTGTCATCAGAAACATCGGTACGGATGTCATGAGTCCGGAGCCATGCTGGAGCGACGCGGCGTAATGAAAATTACAGCCACTTTCCTCCCGGACTCATCAGAGCTCCTCAGGTCCTGATTTCAGATCCAGGTGATGCGCGGGTTTCCGGACGGCGGCGCCGCGGCCGCGTGTTACAGTGTGACGGACGGTGAATTCAGAATGCAGGTATTGATTACGGCTCTGAAGTTTGACCTTTTCCTCACACTTCTCTGCAGTTTGATGTGAGCCGCCAATCGATGGCTCCCGACAGTCGAGAGAGCCAGGGGCTTCCGCCGTTCTGCTAAAACAAGAACCGCCTTTTACCGCCATCAGCCGGGGTGGAATATGTGCACGCGTGTTGGGTTTTATTGTATTCAGCGAGAAAACGTGCGCAAATTTTAATTCGGTTTTCTTGTTTAGAACACTAGTTTGCTGTGTTCTAAGGGTGTAAAAATTATTGATATTTTAAAGTATTGCAATGCTAACTTTTATCTGCTACAATATGTACAGTGCAGCTTAATTTAGGGCAGTGTGTCAGTGTGTCTTTGCTATCGTAACGACGGGAAAAGTACACCCTGCGCATTTCAAAACATTCAAAAGGCAAGTACTAATTCCCTTAATTGATTATGGGCGTGTAATAATTTGTGTGTAACATGAAATAATAAACCAATCATTGGAGTGTCTCTTGCTCATTATTCCCTTTAAGAGTAGATCAGGTGAGCTCTGACTTTGATGGATTGCTATTGTAACAGTGCAGCTACCTGGACGTGTCCAACAAACTCTTCTCAGCAGAGGAAACTGAGCTGCTGGTTGGCGCTGTGAAGGAGCTCCAGCAGCTCATTTACGGGAACAGCAATGTTATTTTATTTACTATTCTGTTTATTGTTGATGTTGCTAAGATAGCAATGAACGTCTGAATTTTGACGTCTGTCTATGTTGTTTTCAGTCAGTTACTAAGAAAGCAATACACCAGAAATTTAGCTGAACACACCTCATTTTAGTGTAGATGTATTTAGAAGCACTGTTGCTATTTAAATTTAAAGGCTGTTGGCGGGATGTAAGATAGCAATAAGCATCAAGAGCCGACAGATTCAGCAAGACTCAGCGAGTGTTTTAGAGATGCTTCTGCAGATATAAAGTGGTTAAGTGTTTGATTAGCACGCTAATTGTGATCTCTTTATCTGTTTGCTGTGAGTGGAGGGATAATGGACGTGGCGGTTAGGCTCGGGGACTAATTGGACGTGAGCGGCGCTGAACGCGGTGCCGTCTGCCGGATCCACCGCCGGCTCAGCAGGTGAGCGCCACCGGAGGGAGGCAGGCGTTGCCTGGCAAATGTTGCTAGGCAGCACCAACTTTAGGAGGCGGCATGATGTGGGCACGCTTGCTGCAGAGACGGGTTTTTATATGTAGCACTGTGTTTTTAAAAGCGGCACCACCGCAACCTTCAGCGCTCCCCCGCGAGATCCACCACTCCACTCAGACATCCTTGACCGTTCAGGTTGGGTTTAGCCTGGCCTGCGTTAAAAGGGCTGAATAATGATTTAACTCTGTAATTTGAGCTGTTCTTTGCTGTATAAACAGTGGAAATGTTATTTTAAGGTGGTTGAGGTGAAACATGCCTCTTTACCACCCTGTTATTTTACCTCAGAATAAAATAATCTGTTTTTCTATTCACGGTGGGCTTACCAAAATGTTATATTAGCTTAGCATAGCTGTGTTTATAGTAGTGCTGCAACTAATGACTATTTTAGTAGTCGACTAATCTGATTATTATGTTTCTGATTAGTTAAACCACATTTATTTGGTTCCTATTGGTTAGGCTCCTGATCCAATGCATGTTCTAAAATAATCTCCACTATTCAGGACTCAATTTACTTCAATATAATATAAAGTTTACATCTTATTAATAAAGGCTATAGGCTGATTGAAATGTTACGACACAAACACACTTGTAATCCCCAAATAAACATATGGGGTACCACAACAACCACTTGGCAACACCTGAGCAATCACCTGGAACACCATACCAACTGCTTAGCAACCACTTTCTATTGCAACCACCAAGCAACACCTAAGCAGCCACTTGAGACACCATAGCCACTGCTTAGCAACCACTTATCATAGCAACCACCAAGCAACCCTCATGCAACCACCTGAGACATACCATAGCCAACGCTTAGCGAACCACATACTGTAGCAATCACCAAGCAACACCCAAGCAACCACCTGAAATAGCATCACTAGAATCACCTTGCACCACTGTAACACCAATCGAGCAGCAACAAAACCACAGCGACACAATTGCAACCAGCTATGAGACCATAGCATCCACCAAACAACACCATAGCATCAGCCATCTAAAATTACCATAAGACCATCTGGAATACCACATTTTATTATTAGTACTTTGCATATAAAGACGGAATCAGATGGAGTGTGGATGTGATTTCTGGCTTTACCATAAGCACACTGACCAGTGTTCAATCAACCTCACTCACAAGATATCACCTCACAACCCAAGTCTCCTGATGTGGCACTTCCTGATTGGTTAGCACACTGCTGTTCCGTGGCTTTTGGCATGTAATACGTATTATATTGCCAGATTTCTGCCTATAAACAGCGGTAGTTGTGCTCTGTGTTCATCATCGTCTCGATGTGATGATCTGATGGGATCTAATTTCATATCTCATCATATCTCACCGTTTTCTCAGGATATAAAGGGTTAAAGCAGGCTGATATTGGCGAGGGGAAAAGGCGCAGGAGTTGGCTGAGCAGCACGATGCCGAGGCTTTAGTGAGAATTTACTAATAGGCCAATTAGAGTTTCTGGTGGAGGGCCAGATTAAGACTGGCAGCGCCGCGGTTCATCAGTAAATTGTTTCATTTAAAAGTGTTTACATGGTATGCATGCGTGCATGATGTTCTCCAGATTGATTTAATCATGCAGCAGCAGCGCAAAGAATAAAGCTTAAAGAAATGAGTTTAAGAGAAATTGGATTGAATCTCTTCTCGATTAAAAAAAGCAGCATTATGTGAGAATTCGAGAATTCTGGGCAAAGTAGAATCCGCACAATGGGCCCCACGAATGGACTCGCTTTACACATGCTTTTTTGGACAAGCTGAGAGATACAGAAGCATTACTGAAAGTGAGGAAAGCATGTGAATTCAATTTTGAAGCATTTTTATTGGTTCATTCATCATGAATTTCTGGTATAATATATATAGAGAACAACTGCTGGATTCACTATTGTGAATAAGTGTATATACTATATGTAGTAGATATATTCAGAAGATCTGCTGCTGTTTAAACCAGGCAGGAGGAAGGAGTGAAAATAGACTTTATATAAGGTGTAATAAAGGATCTGAAATGTTTTTGAGGGAAATTTTATGAGGGATGTTGGTCCCCCAAAGGGAACTGTATCAGAAAGTAATATACTGTACACACACACACACACACACACAGAAAGTACACACACTTTGAGGCCATTAATAGTAAAGTGACCGGGCCGGTCTGCAGGTTTTATAATAACATGGTTAGAGTAAAGGTTAATGGGCTGAATTCAATCTGCCACTCTTAGGTTCAGTGGAACCGTTTGAGATGGGAAGGTGTATCCGTAATCAAGGGGTCACCCACCTAAACCACCCACCTGTACCCCGCCCGCCCTCACCTGTACCCCCCGAACAGCCTCCTGTACCACCCGAATTAATTATAGACGGGCTTCATGAATTCACTGCCATGCGTCCGCCGCTCGCCCATCTCGCCTCTGAGTAAAGATAGGATATGGGAGGAGGAGGTGTGTGTGTGTGTGTGTGTGTGTGTGAAACAGAGAAGCCTGTGCTCAAACAGTATCAGCGTAATGAAACATGTCTGAGAGCTGAATTGGGTTATGTAAGTATAATTATGTAGAAGTCTGTCTCCTCCTGGACCTCAGAACCTGAAGCGCATACAGAGTGCAGATTAGCCCTGCTGTTAAAGGCGCAGTGCAATCAAACACTTTTGCTTTACATTTTAGCCTATCTGCATATCCTTTTATTCTGAATTATTTTATTTCTTCTTAATTAAATCTTATATTTTTGTCTGTTTTTGTAACTTAAACATTGGCTTTAATTTTGTAAATGTAAATGCCCTGTTTTGGGTAAATGCTGTAGTGCAGGATGCAGTCCTCCAGGTGGACGGTTATTTCTGGTTAAGAGTATGCTGAGCCCTATTGGCTGCCGCTTAATCCACTTTGATGTGTGAAAGTAAACAACACTGGTGAATAAACAGTGAACGGTGGTGAATTGGACGCAGGCTATGGCTTCCTGGCGTTATTACGCTTGTATTTATGTTGTGAAAAAGCTCAGTGATTTCCTGTTTAGTGTGAAAGTGAAAGTGAGGTGGTGATTGGACGCTGGAGTTTCCCGTGAGGGTTTGGTTGACTTTGTGAGGTTTTTTTTTTAGAGTTCTTGCAGGAGTTTCCAGTTTATTTGCTTGGTTACCCTGAGATAAACCCCCTGTGTATCCCAAACCCCCCCACTTTATTTTCTCTCCTGATCAAATAATTCCACTAAATCTAATCTCCACTCACTTACTGAACGGCTACGGTCCAGTTCATTCAGGATTTAATCAGGATCAGCGTACCGCTCCCTGCGGATCAGCTGATCTGATTTTGGAGTTGGGTAATTAACCCTGGTTTTTGTACAGGTGTGGATGGTTGTTGTTCAGGTAAAGGATCTAACGTTACCTTTCCTCTGTGTTCCTCTGCAGGCGTACTTCCGACAGGGTGTTGCCCTCCAGTACCTGGGTCGGCACGCAGATGCCCTGGCTGCGTTCGCCTCGGGTCTGGCCCAGGACCCCAAGAGCCTGCAGCTGCTGGTCGGCATGGTGGAGGCCGCCATGAAGTCGCCACTACGAGGTGCGTACGCTACGGGTTCTTCAGAGTTTGTACCTGGAAAATACCTGGAAAAGTCACGGAATTTGAAAATAGCAATTTCTAGGCATGGATAAGTTTTGGAAAAAGTTTTCGGAAACATGTCCGCCTTAGAATAAAGAGATTTAAGCAGCAGAACTCTTGCTTCTCACTGAGTGCAGGCTTCCGTGTCCCATGAAGAGTTTGGAAAAAGAAAAATAGACCAGAAGGTTTTGGTTAAGTCATGGAAATTTGCAGTCTACAAATGTGTGTTTCCATTTATTGACTGAAAAAAGCCAATTTTAGCTAATATATAAGTCAGCTCAGAGTTAGTTCAGTAATAAAGCCCTGCACAATGGAGCTCTCATGATCTGACACACATTTTAATATTAATACTGAAGATTGTGTATTTTTTATCAGTATAGTTTTAGTAGGTTTTTTTGGTTTTATTGTCAATGTCTCCACTGATGTTTTAAAATATATACATTACTTATTAAGTAAATTAATGCACAAGAGCTATCAAGCATCACAATCAGTGGGAGTATACTGGCTCTGTACAGATGATTATTCTCACTTATATATATATATATATATATATAGAGAGAGAGAGTTTGGGCAGTGTTCTCCTGTGTAAAGTAGCTGTATGTGTCTAAATGTTGCTAACTCAGTTAGCAGTACTGTGGTAATGTTACTATGCTAGTCCTGTACAGCTCCTATCTTTCACCTTTCAGTTTATAAAGAGGTAATGAAGTGATTATACTGATATTGAGCGTGATAATAGTAACTGAACTCTTTATTTTGATGCCAAACCCCAAAACAGCTGTTTTGCTATTTTTCAGCTGAACTTTTTTGGTTGCCAAATATATTCGTTGCATCTGTAGTTTCCACAAACATGTGGGCAGATAGAGTGGCTGTTCTGTGGGCTGAAGGCGTCAGATCTGTGTGTGTATCACATTTCCTGCCTGCCTGATCTCAGAAGCTGTGTGTGTGTGTGTGTGTGTGTGTGTGTGTGTGTAAACAGCCAGGTTTATTTGTAGGTAAATCAGTGACACACTCGGTCCTGAGAGTGTGTCCAGACTCCGCCTGCTTTATCTCTTAATGATATCCCTTATTTCCTCTGCTGTCCTGTTACTGCACACACACACACACACACACACACACACACACACACTCACACACACACACTCGCTCAGTGGTAGAGATGATCTCTCTCTCTGGGGCTGATTATAACGGCCTGTTCTACATAATCTCCTCCACAGCATTCAGCCCAGTGAGTGTGTGAGTGTGTGTGTGTGTGTGTGAGAGTGTGTGAGTGTGTGTGTGTGTGTGTGAGAGTGTGTGAGAGTGTGTGAGAGTGTGTGTGTGTGTTTGTCAGCCTTCTTCAGTCTGTCTTTCTTCTCCTGTGATGATCTGGCTTTTTCTCTCTCCCTCTCTCTCTTTGTTTATCTCTTTCTCTCTCTCTCCCTTTATCTCTCTTTCTCTCTCTTTCTCTTTCTCTCTTCTGTCTGAAGCCACAGAGCCAATAAAAAGGCCAGGTAAATGAGAAAGAGTCTGATAAAGAGAGAAAAGGATCATCTGTTCTCTTTTTCTAAAGCCAGGTTTCAGAGAAGTTATGCATAATTACGAAATTTCAGCAGAAAAAAAGTGATATAAGCTGTGTGATATAAATGTGTTTTCATTCACTACAGTTCTGTGAATAAACGTTAAGTGATTTACGCTCCTGTGATCATCAAGCTGAATCAAAACATGCGTACTTTGTACACATACAGTGAGTTATTTAGACAGTATATAGCAGTAAGAGGTTTTATAAAGACTATAGGGTAGCGTAGTGAATATATAGTAGTAGTATAGAATAGGATATGGTTGTTTATGGAGTGTAGGCCAGTATTGGCTAGTATAGATTAGAAGAAGCGTTGGGTGTATAGAGTAGAATATGGAGTATAGGGAAATATATTGTAGTATAGAGTAGTTAAGGGTAATGTAGCATAGGGAGTATAAAGGTCGCATAGGGGAATATAGGGGTAGTATAGGGAGAATAGGATAGTAAAGGGGAATGTAGAGTAGTGTAGGGGAATATAGGGGTAGTATATGGGTAGTAAAGAGTAGTATGGGCAGTATATGGGTAGTATATGGGTAGTATAGGGGTTAATAGTACAGTAAGGGGTTGTAATTGGTGGTACAGTGGGGTAATGTTTGGTTTAAATGTAACAGCAGTTGTTTGTCTTCTCTTTAGATCAAGAAATAAGAAACTAATGAAACTTTCTAACAAAATGTATTACTGAATAATAAAGGACTTTATAAGTTCATCTTTTAATAAGCCTTGACTTTAGCGCACTTTTAGACTTTTGCACGTTTTATGTGCTTTTAAAACATTTGCTAAAACAGAAGAATCCTGGTTCTCTGTTTCCCTGGTTTGTGGTGTGAGAGTCTGGTGGGTCTGACTGTGGGGGATTTGATGATTTGATCCTCTCCTCTTTCTTTATCAGTCTGAGAGGAGCTATCGTTGAGGATTTGCATGCGGGGGGGGATTACCTCTCTCTAATTTAATTGTCCCCCTTTTATTGGCTCTGCAGCATCAGAGGTGCCATCCAAACCCTCTCCTCACTGCCAAGCCGGGGACGATAGCGGCGGCGGCGCTAACGCTAAGCAGGCTGTTTGGCTGCTTCTCGCTGAGGAAGCGTCTGAATGTCTTTTCTCTCCAGTCTCAGACTGAGGATAAAAACACTCAGAACCGGGTCGGTCCGATCAGATCCCGAGACAAAGGCGAGCGGATCAGAGCAAACAATAACTACCCTGGAGGCTTTGATGTGTTTTTAAACAGAATAATAAAAAATAAAAAATATGATTCATTCAGTTTCACATGTTCTCCCAATGTAAAGTAGATCAGCTGAAACATGTTTTATAGGAGTATAACGTTTCATGTAACCAGAATAACTGACGTAATCTTTGCGTCATCAAAATACAGCTCTGGAAAAAATAAGAGACCACTTAAAAAGTTCTACAAAAGCAGTGTGTAAGACTGGTGGAGGAGAACATGATGCCCAGATGCATGAAAAAAAAACTGTGATTAAAAACCATCAGGATTATTCCACCAAATATTGATTATTTCTGAACTCTTAAATCTCTTTATGAATATGAACTTGTTTTCTTTGCGTTATTTGAGGTCTGAAAGCTCTGCATCTTTTTTTGTTATTTCAGACATTTCTCATTTTCTGCAAATAAATGCTCTAAATGACATTTTTGATATTTTTATGTGGAATTTGGGAGAAATGTTGTCTGTAGTTTATAGAATAAAACAACAATGTTCATTTTACTCAAACATAAACCAATTTACTGTAAACTTGCTGTAGGTCTTACATTTTTAGATGGTGCATTTAATTCCAGTGGGAAAACACATACTAACAGTAGCGGCGAGTTACTGGGGAGAGAACTAAGGTTAGCATAGGGCTAGCTATCATTAGCGGAGAGATAGCAACGTTAACAGGGAGAGAACTAAGGTTAGCAGAGTTAACAGTAGTGGCAAACTAGCTCATATACCAATCTTTAGTGGTGAGTTAGCTAACATTACTGGGGAGAAAACTAGGGTTAGCGGAGAGGTAGCTAACATTAGCGGTGAGCCAGCTAATATGCTAACATGGTTTGCATCACAATGGAACAAAATTGATAAAGAAATTTGAAAAAATTGACTTTTAAAATGGAGAAAGAACCCTGCTGTGATGTACAGTAATGTCTGAGAAGTGCAGCCTATACTGCACTACATCCACTGTGTGTGATTTGCACTCGCCCTAGTCAGAAGCCAATCAGCTTGAGCCAAGCTAACATGCTATTAGCTTTAGCTCACTAATATTTATTTCTCTGAGCTGTTCCTTTGGTATCCAGTCACTGTGAGGTGTTATGAATGGAAGGACAGGGTTCAGATCATCAGGAGTGGGTCACGTGGCGCGTGCGTCAGCGTGGCAGATAAGCGAACGCCTCCAGACGTGCTGAAAGGGGATGTAAATTGCGTGGAGGAGAATAAAGCGTGGTTGGTGCAGGTGGGCGGCGGCGTTGTCACTCGCTGTTATTACGGTTTTATTTAGCAGCGCTCCCACAGGAGGCCAGACTGAGCCCGGCTGACAGCCCCTCACCGAGCCCAGCGCCGACACCAGAACACACAACACACCCGGAGGCTCATCATTAAACCCGAGCGCATTGTGAAGAGCGGCTTAAACGCCTCTCCTCTCCGCCTTATCTTTCTGCTGCTAAATCTCTAAAAGAATGCAGAAATAATTTGGATGCATTTCTTCGTTTTTTTGAAAGAACAGAAAAAAAAACCCTGTGAGACCTGTTGACGTAAAAAGCGTTTATAAGCTGCAGATTTATTCTAGAGATTAAAACGGGTTAAAACATTTGATTTTGGACAAAATGAGCACAAACTAACAGGGTGAAACATAAAATGTGCTTTTAAATCACCTGTGAACACACATAAACATAAATGAATAGTAAAATGATCTATCAGATTATGAAGGAACACATATAAGGAATCATGTAGTAACTTAAAAACAGTGTTAAACAAACCTAAATACAAAATACTCTGATTAACTTGTGGTTTCTGAGGCTGGTAACTCTATTGAACTCATCCTGTACAACAGAGGAAACTTTCGCTCTTCTATCCTTTCCTGGGCCGGTCCTGATGAGTGCCGGTTTCGTCATTTTAACATTTATTATAATAATGGTCTTTGCAGAGACTGCACTTGAGGATACTTTCTTTAAAAGCTCTTGAAATCTTCTTTTTTTTAGGATTGATTGAGCTTCATTTTTTAATCTTTATTTAGTTGAGTAGTTGTTTCTTCTCACAACCTGGATTAGAACATTACTGAAATATTCACTATTCACTGTATACCTGTAACTCTACCTCTTCACTACTTTACTTTAACTGATGCTCTCAAACATCAACATTAAGAGACAAGAAATGAACAAGTAATTAACTCTTGATGAGTTCAGCGCAGCTGTTAACTGAAAGCCTGAATTCCATGTGACTCTACCTCATAAAGCACTCACAAGATAACATCCACAACTTATACAGGTGTGAGTGTTCATAAGCCTTACCCTAAGGGTAACACTTCATCAGTTTTCATACGGCTGTCTTTCACTAACTCACAGACTCTCACAGGCTGTCTGACCGGCTGTATACTACATTTATGTTCTAAATGTTCTTATAAAAAGTATTGTTATATAAAGTATTATTAACCCAAAACATGTTGTTTAATAAATTTATTAGCATTAATTTTGCATTGAAATGCATGCAGTGGAAATGTTTTTACAGTTATTATTACAAACTTTTTTATTCCTTTGCATTTATATCAGAGATTTTTGCTTACTTTTGCTTAAAAATGTTATTTTTCTTGCCCGAAAACAGATTATTTAGCAAAAAGTAAAAGTGCTCTCCTCTCTCAGGCCCAGTTCTTTCATCCTATAGATTTATGCAGCTTGTCGGACCGGCCGAGTCCCAGGCTTTGAGTGTAGAAACTCAGTACGAGTGTGTGTATAAGTGTGTGTATGTGTGTGTGTGTATGATGACGCAGCTCGTACACTACAGGACCTGCAGGAGGACTCCTGGCTCGGGTCCAGAGGGTCGTCTCGCTGCGTGTGCTGCGAGCGGGGTGGGGGGGGGGGGGGGGGTTTCTGCACTTCTGTTTGGATGTAGTTTGTAGTTTTGGGCTCAATCGATCCTAAACAGATTTACAGTGTTTTTGTTGTTCAGAGTGTTTTAATGCTGTTCAGTTCGGTCGGGGTTTAGAGAGAGCTCTCTCTCCACACAATACACACAACTGTACTGTGTGTGTGTGTGAGTTTGTGTGTGTGTGTGTGTGTGTGTGTGTGTGTGTGTGTGTGTGTGTGTGTGTGAAGTGGATTACAGGTGTGTAATGGTGTGTGTAACGCGTTTGACATCCATGGATGGACAGGTTTCCTCTCGCTACAGAAGAACTATTGTATTTTAATAGAGCTCTCTCACACACACACACACACACACACACATATTCTTGTTTTACTATCTTTATAGGATTTTCTTACATTGCTATCTTGGTAACAGAAAACACAGGAGCTCCACTGACTGAATACAACCTAGACAGACGTTAACAATCAGACGTTCATCGCTATCTTGGCAACACAGGCGCAGGCATAACGACCGTACACAGTAAACAGAATTCTAAATAAAATAACATTGCTGTTTCCGTAAATGAGCCGCTGAGAAGCGTTTGTTGGACACGTTCAGGTAGCTGCACACTTAAAATAGCAATCCACCAAAGTCAGAGCTCACCTGACTCTACACTTAAAAGGAAATGATGGGCAGGTGACTTTGATTGGATTATTTCACGTTACGCCCAAAATTGACTTTTGCTTTTCTTTTTACTACATGCAAGGTGTACTTTTCCTGTCGTTACGATAGCAAAGACAAACTGACACGTCCTGAATCAAGCTGCACGGTGCACAGTTAATGGCTCACCTATAGATCACTAAAGGTCAAGTTGAAATAAAAGGTTTAAAAACAGGATTTCTGCCCATAAAACTATAAAAAGGCAAATTCAGGTTAAAACCTAATTGTCCCCCGCCCCCCCGCTCTCACCCTGCTGTACAGAACATCATATATAGAGATCAGGCAGGGCAGCTAAAACAGTGTCGCCGGTCCCGGCGGGCGGCGAGGGGGACGGTCAGCTGGTGCCCGGCGCTGATTTATGACAGCGTGTGCACTTTCACTCTTCACCTGAAGCTCCGCCCCCCTCAGGTGGAGGTCACCTCTACACATATGTTGGCCTTCTGTCTCCGCGCTGCAACGTTCACCGAGAGCCTGACGCCGCATCACATCCCTGACTGCATAAAAAAACAAACGCTTTGAAGATACGAGGAGACATGAGACACGCAGAGACATCAGAGAGATGTCTCCTACTGCAGGAGGACGAACAAAGCCTCCAGACGCCAGAGACTGGAGAAGGACACGGAGATATCAGAAAGTTTACTTCCTTTCAAAATAAAGATAATAAAGAAGTCAAAAAAGTCGACCAGAGGATGCACTGAATTTCACATAATATTTGGCAACCAAAAATAAAAAATGAAATATTGAAATATAAATCATGGAGGATTTATATGGATTTTCTTCAGATCATTTAATCCCCCATGTGTCACAAACACATGAACACACATCAGCACAAACCCAACTTTTACTTTAACAATAAACAGAACCAGCAGCTCAGTTTCCTCTGCTGAGAAGAGTTTGTTGGACACGTCCAGGTAGCTGCACCGTTAAAATAGCAATCCGCCAAAGTCAGAGCTCACCTGAGTGCTCTTAAAGGGAATGATGAGCTCTTAAAGAGACACTCTGATTGGTTTATTATTTCACATTACGCCCAAAATTAATTGATCAAGAGAATTTGAGCCACGTAAGGTGTACTTTTCCCGTTGTTACGATAGCAAAGACACACTGACACACTTTAAAGTAAGCTGCATGATGCACGGTTAATTTAATTCATGATCAATTTTTTTATATAGCGCTTTTTTTCCAGTTAAAACTGGAAAAAACCTATAAACTGGAGGAGGAAGAACCCTTCACTATCAAGGCTATATATATTTTAAAGGAATGATCAAAATTAATTATACATTATTCATCCACATGTCCGATCCGCTGGTACCAGAACCACCATGTCTGTCTCTCTGCAGTGTTCAGAGTGTCCAGCTCTCACTGATAATAAATGGGTGGCAGCGGTCCTGAGACGAGGAAATGACCGGTGATGAAGGGGGTGGAGGACGGATGGTAAATTGCGCATAACGAGCGGCGGCTCGGTTTAGTGTACACCTGTATAGTTCACCTGTAAGATAGATGGAGCACATAAACTGACAGTGTTAGAAATACGAGAGTAACCAGCCCTTAAAAAGGACACACGATGCTGTATAACTATATATTCATCATCTTTCTTCATTCAGATCTTAAAGTGTCAGTCTGTATTATTTAGTTTCTAAACTGAAAGCAAAAATATTTCTGAGTGAAGAAGAATATGGATAAAATACAGTGTTTAATGGTACCAGTGTGCTGAAATGACCATCCCTGCTAATCCTAATAATATATTCATTTTAAAAACTGGGTGTCGAGTTCTTCTTCTTCTGGTCACGTCACGCGTCTTTACGTACTTACGTCACACGTACAGCCTCTAAAAGAGGATCCGGATCAGTTTTACTGAACGCGAGCGGCTGGTGGAGCAATGGAGACTTCAGAAGAGGAAACTCAGAGCTCAGTAGATCATTCACTCATAGTAAAACCAAATAAACCAAACTCTCTCTCTCTCTCTCTCTCTTTCTCTCTGACTGAACATAACCTGGAATCGGATTCATCCGCTCTGAAATCCATAACAAAAAATACAACATAAACAAAACCTCTCAGAAATAAAGAGTAATATCTAAAAGTACATGTAAATGTTTAAATTAACAGCACCTGGGTTTTTTTAGGTAGAACTGAACAAAAAGATGTTCGTAAGCCATTACAAGTCAGATTTTTTTTAGTTTAAGAACGATCTTAGGAATTACTTAAGAACATTCGGGAAACACTTGTAATTTTAAGATTGTTCTTTTGTAGGAGGTTACAGAGTTCTTAGTTCTCTGTTGCACATTGTGTTTGCAGGTAGAATGGGCCAAAAGAACACCCAAAACACAAAATGTATTTTACGATTTGTGATAAAAACTGGTAAAGGTTTACTGTCTCAGGTTTTTTAAGTGTTGCAGGTCTGAAATAAATTCACCCACAGATCCTATAAGAGCATCCTGCAGTGTGTAGAAATGTGGATGGTGTAAAAGGTTAAAATATGAATGAACAGTATTGGAAACAGTATTAGTGGTGCTAATCATTTATCATATCAAGCTGTTAATAATGTGTTAACTTCAGCAGCACTGAACCGAAATACTGAAATATTTCATTTTGGTTGTGTTAGATCAATTATCACATTCTGCCTTCAGTTCATTATCCTCTGTTCTGATGTATTGGGTGGCAGTAGGTGGCAGAGTATTTATTACTTACAGTAATTCAGTGATATCATGTGCACAGTTTTAACATATGAATCGACTTACCAGGACCAGAGGATTCTGGGATGAACCATCCTGTATTGGTGTGCACTGTTGGTATACTGTTATACACCATGTTTTTAGGAAGAACATGACAAAATAGCACCTGAAAATTTAAACACTTTATATCCTCCATGCAAAAATGTATTTTAAGGGTTATGAGAAGAAACAGAAACATTAAAAAGTGGTAAATGCAGGAAAACACTTTACTGTCCAAACTTTTTGTGGAATATGTTACATGTCTGAACTGTAGTAATGGATATACAGTATATTATAATATTATTATATATTATTATATATGAAACTTTTTTTTTTAGCTTTAATCAGGTTATTTTGGTTTAATTGCATACGGTCACTCCACTCAACTCTTAAGGGTTCTTAAAGTCACTTTTTCATTATGTACTTATGTGCATATTATATGAGCCATTCCTAAGAGATTATCAGGGCCAGGCAGGGATGAGACAAGCATGGATACAGTAAAAGCTCTTTATTAAATAATGGTAATCTAAAATCAAAGTCGAAAAAACAGTCAGGATCAAGATCAGAAAAAAAAAAAACAAAGCATGTAGGGTAAGTTAAAATCGTAGTCAAAAATAAAAAAATAACCGAATTGTAACGCCAGACAGGTAGGAGAGACGCACGCCGAGTAAAAGGTAAAGGCGGGTTTATTTACAGAGTTGTAAACAGAGTAACACAGCCAGAGAACAGGTTGAACAAGACTCACACTGGAAGCAGGAATCGTAATACAGGAGACAGTCCAAGATCCAAAGCCAGAGAGACAGTCCGATAATATAACAAATCCAATAAGGGCAAAGACAAAAGGCAAAATCCGTAATACAGGCAAAAAGATCATAACAAAAGGGCAGACAGAAAAGGGTTTGGAATAACGCTCAGTACGCAACATGAGTCGGCAATACCTCGCGAAGAACAGACGTTAACCGAACCCTATATATACAAAACATGGAATTACTATGAACCGGAACTTCTTAGAATACAGGTGACTCTGAACGGGGGAGCGTAACGCGATTGGGTGAGAGTGAGCGGCTGACGGTGACGTCATGGCCAGTGGGATTTTGGGAAATAGAGTTCGGGTGTGTGAGAGGAGATCCTAGAGACCTGACACGAATAAACAATACATGAGTACAAGGTAATACATTTTGTATAGATGGACGAAACCAGATCTAATTCTTGGCTTGGAGTATCAGATTGGAAGTGAAGGGGTATTTATACTGAGGTAAACAGGTGAAATCAATACTCAGGTGATTGTCATCTAGTAGGTGTCATGCAATCGGTCATGTTAATGAGTAAATGAGTGATGTCACTGTGTGGTGCATTCTAGGCGTTATCATCTTCTGCTTTTATTAATTATCCTAAATCTTAATAATTTTAGGTATCAGTGGCGCTAAAATCTGAACCCGGTTCTAACCCGGTCTCTGTCTCTCTGTGCAGAATCTCTGGAGCCCACCTATCAGCAGCTGCAGAAGATGAAGCTGGACAAGAGCCCGTTTGTGGTGGTGTCGGTCATCGGCCAGGAGCTGCTGACCGCCTCCCACCACGGCGCTTCTGTGGTGGTTCTGGAGGCGGCGCTGAAGATCGGTACCTGCAGCCTGAAGCTCCGCGGCTCGGTGTTCTCCGCCCTCAGCAGCGCCTACTGGTCACTGGGCAACACGGAGAAGAGCACGGGGTACATGCAGCAAGACCTGGAGGTGGCCAAGACTTTAGGTAAGTGCCGGTTCCTGAACACCCATACGCTCCAGATCACATGACCTGAGTGTGTGCTAGGGTAGTCGACTAATCTGATGATTATTTTTTCGATTAGTCGATTAGTCAACGATTATTTCTGCCATGTCCTCCATCTCCAAAAAACATAGAAACGGCTGAACATGAGATTTAAAAAGACATTTAAATCTCTAGATGTGTGGAAATGACTGATATTTACTTTGTGTAATGCAGAACTGTTACAAATTAACCATTAGTCGACAAATTTAAATAATTTACATTGTCGATTATATCGAATAATCGTTGCAACCCTAGTGTATACCACCTGACTCCACCAGATTTCATTCATGAAAGTTTTGCACTGAAGCTGCAAAAAATAAAAAATACAGTAACTTAAATTCTGTTTTTTATTATTTAAAATGTTCTGCATTGTAGATTAATAATAAACTCATCCAAACTATGAAGAAAAACATATTAAATTATTTATTAAACAGAAAAAAGTGTTAAACAAACCAGAATATGTTTTATATATTACATTTTGGCTGGATTTTCTCAGTTTTATGAGGTAGAGTCACCTGGAATTCAGGCTTTCAGTTAACAGCTGTGCTGAACTGGCCAGCAAGAGGTGCTAAACAAATTGCAAATATGAATAAACTGGTTAATCCACAAAAAAATGCGCAAGTGGATTTTAAGAAGAACCAAAAATGAGTAAATTTGATGCATGTTTCTGAATGATGAGTGAATTTATCTTCGTTTATTAATCCAGGCTTGAATTAAGAGAATAATGGCCGCCCTCGATAAACGAAAAGTCGCTGACCTTGAGTGAACTGAAACCGTTCTGCGAACACTTTTTATTAATGCTTTATCCATTTATTCAGGCTAATTAATTTGACCTTAACGAGCCTGTTTTAATTAGGCTCCATCGTAATTACGTTAAATGCTTAATTAAAGCTAGTTAAACCTGGTTGTTTTCTCTCTCATTATTATATATATTATATATATATTAATATGTTATATTTTAGGGCTAAAGATAACAGCGTTAGCGGCGTTGACCTTCAGCGCAGCGTGAGCCGCTCACGTGAGTTTACTCCAGCCTGCTCTCCGGCTGCAGATCACCGGGTTATTTATTCTCCTCACGCGGGGTGTCAGTCTTATAGGCCGGCTTTGTTGAGACATGAAAGGTTTTCACAGTTTGAGCGTGGCGCTCTCTCTCGCGCCTGCTCTGCTCTCGCGCACCGCCGCATGTCTGCACGATTCAGCTCTCGCGTTTAACACTTTACCGAGCATTTCTGGAGGCGGCGAGAGGGCGCGATGTCTGAGTGAGCAGTCAGACTGGAGGAAATGTGTGTGTCAGAGTGTGTGTGTTAGTGTGTGTGTGTGTGTGCATGCTGTTTGTTGTATAGGTTTTGCATGATATTGGAAAAAAATTATAATGCAATAGTCTTGCAATTGAAATCATGTAATAACTTAAAAAAGTGTTAAACAAACCAAAATACTCTTAATACGGAACAGTTTGTTAACTTGTGGTTTCTGAGGCTGGTAACTCTGATGAACTTATTCTGTACAAAAGAGGAAACTCTCACTCTTCTTCCTTTTCTGGGGCGGTCCTGATGAGTGCCAGTTTCATCATAATAACAATTCTGATGGTATTTGCAGTAACTGCATATGAGGATACTTTTTCTTTACTTAGTTTAGCAGTTGTTTCTTCTCATAATCTGGATTCGAACATTACTCAATTATTCACTATGCACTGTATACCTGTAACTCTACCTCTTCACTACTTTACTTTAACTGATGCTCTCAAACACTTTATTAAGAGACAAGAAATTCAAGTAATTAACTCTTGATGAGTTCAGCACAGCTGTTAACTGAAAGCCTGAAGATCTAAGCAAGAGGTGCTACTTTTTGAAGAATGTAAAATATAAAACACTTTCTTGTTTGTTTAACACTTTGTAGTAAGCAGAATAATCTCACTGCAGTTAAATCTCATTCTGTGTTTAGAGTGAAGTGTGTGAGTGTGAAATCCTCTGCAGCTGGTGAATCTGCAGTGTGTGAGTTTACTGAGTGTGTGTTTTGAGCTTCTATGGGTCCGGGAATCCTTACGTGTTGTTCTGTGATCACGTCATCTCAGTGCTCTCCTGGGACCGCTCCCGGCTTTATATACAGCCGAGGTTTGAGTTATGACCCGAGGCGAGGTTCCTCTAATCCCGTCCTGCAGGATAACTCCGCTGTGCTGGAGATGTTTAGTGTTTTCCTGCACTGAAACAGCTGACTCAGCTCACCAGCCGGCTGTCGGACCCGCCCACACAGATCAGCACAGCGCCGCACGGGTTTATAACAGACCCAGAATCAGTGATCTGCTGCCAAAACTCCACCAGACTGCTCTAGATTTACTCACTGTCTGATCACACTGCATTCAGTCTGAGTAGGGCTGGGCGATGTTAAAAAAAAAAGAATTAAATCTCAATATTCCTTAAAAATAAAAGCGATTATGATTTCGATTTTTAGTTCTTACACAACAACTTTTTATTCAGAAACAATCAGCAATCACTCTGCAGCTTCTCCGTTATCCCATTTAGAAAATCACATTAAAACAATATTTCCATTAATTAAATTAATTCCACTATGACCAGGAGATCGCGGATCGTTCGAATCCCGTCTGTGAGCTGATGTATCAGAACCGAGTTGCTGCGCTTTCCTCCAAACCGCTAATGCTGCTGCACCTAGCCTTAGCAGAAATCTGGAAATCTAAGCTTACTGTAAATAAATGGAAGCACTTTACTCACCCAAATATCACCCAAGTTTTCAGGAGAGAAATCTGTGTAGATTAACATCCAGCGCTCGTTTGACTCTAAAAGAAAATGTTTTTTTTTTTTTTTAAGAATTACAGTTTTGTTTACTGAGCTTAGCTTTACTTAACTTAATTAAACCACCAATACCCATCGGCCAGACCTGCTGAATTAGAAGGAAAATACAGCCATACCTTATAATCCGGATGTGCGTTGTGTATGAAAATAGACCTGAAAATAGCTGTTTATTGATAGTGCACCTTAAAGTCCAAAACATACACTACTCTACTACTTAAACACAGCGGTAAAAACAAAGGATCGGAACTGGATTGGTATTAAAATGCCTGTATTGCAACTGGATTGGATTGGGACCTCTCTAACACAGACTGTGAGTGATGTGTCGAGGTTTGATCACTTTCAACTCTTCGGAAAACAACCAAGAATACCAGGAAATTCTGCTTTAGATTAGATCGTACTGTTATAATGATTAATTTGAGGTTTTATTTGAGGCTTTATGCCAAAATAAGGCGATTGAACCATTTATATCTAATAATAATAGTTGAGACGGTTGAATCACTGTAAGGCCAGAGGTTTATTCCTCCAGTGTTTTCAGATCAGTGAACTGATGTGATAGTTGTGAAGACTGGAGTTATACCTGAGTGTGTGTATGTGTGTGAGATCTGCTGACTCCGCCCCTTTCGACTCTTCCAGGTGACCAGACGGGCGAGTGCAGGGCTCACGGGAACCTGGGGTCAGCCTTCTTCTCCAAGGGCAATTACCGCGAGGCCCTGACCAACCACAGACACCAGCTCGTCCTGGCCATGAAGCTGAAGGACAGAGAGGTACAGCGCAGTGTGTGTGTGTGTGTGTGTTTTGTGTCAGTGTGTTGTTTTATCAGTGGACTGCAGTGTGTTCTGTGGGAGTGATAAATGTTATTGTCAGTCCGGTTCTGGTCGGCTGGTCGTCGCCGGCTGAGACGTTTTTTGGCGTCAGTCTCGGTTTGGATCTCTCTCAGCACCTCACTCTACTGCACATGCTCACATCACCTCCTCCTCCCATCACACAGAGTACAAAAAGAGAAAACAGTAGAAAATTAGGCTTGTCGCAGTGCTCATTGCTATCTTACACCCCACCAACCGTGTATTTTCACTCCTCTTTTCCTCCTGTCTGGTTTAAACAGCAGCAGAGCTTCTGAATATATCTACACTGATGGGCGTGGTGTTCTGGAAATGAGGTGTGTTCAGGTACATTTCTGGAGTTTTGCTATCTTGGCAATGGAAAACACAGGTGCACCACTGACTGAATACAACCTTTTCATCAACAGTAAACAGAATAGTAAATAAAATAACATTGCTGTTCCCGTAAATGAGCTGCTGGAGCTCCTTCACAGTTTCCTCTGCTGAGAAGAGTTTGTTGGACACGTTCAAGTTAGCTGCACCGTTAAAATAGCAATCCACCAAAGACAGAGCTCACCTGGTTCTACTTTTAAAGAGAATGATGAGCAAAAGACACTCTGATTGGTTTATTTCATGTTACGCCCAAAATTAACCACACCTATGTTTACTTTTCCCGTCGTTGCGATAGCCTGGCTAGCTCATGTAGTAAAAAAGTATTGCCAATAGAATAGGACTCTCTTGAGCAGATAAATAAATGTTAAGCTATTGGCACTGTGGGCTGTAGTTTTTTAATAGAAAGAGACGTTGGGAAGTTAAATCAATCAATAAATAAAATGTAATTTGATTTTAACAACATGAAGTCAGTTTTAAGGGTTAAACAGATAAGTCATTTTTTTACAGTGTAGCATGGAGCATACCCTCTGTGTGCTCTGTAATGTCATATATAATGTCATATATCATAACTGGAAGGTTACACAAGGTCATTTTATGATGAATCTAACAGTGTTTGACAGGAATAAAGGTGTTTCTCACTGATGTGCTCTGTAGTCTCGGTTATCTAACGTTATCGCACAGATCTGTGTAGATGAGATCTCAGTTCAGAGGAAATAAAGAACAGAGACAAAAATCACGTCCAATTATCACTAATCACTACTGACCCCCAGCATCACCTTTCACTCCTTCACTCTTTCACTGCTTTAGTACTGAGGAGGGTGGGCACTTCCTCCCTCCTCCTCACCTCACCCATCACCACCCACCCACCATCTATCTCCACCTCGCCCACCACCCTCTCGCCCACCCCCGCCCTCCCCCGCTCGCGGTGCATGCGCTCGGCCTGCTGGCCAATTGTTGGCGCTTTCTCCAACACCAGACCCCATTCACACATGGCAGCACACACTGGCACCAATTAAAGCCTCCCCCATCACACCGCTGTCTCTGCACCGCACCGCACCGCGCTGCTACCTGCCAGCACCACCGCAGCACCGCATTCACAGAGAGGAAGGGGGGGGGGGGGCGTCAGATCTGCACCGCTGCTGTTCTCTCCTGTAGATATAAAGCTGGTGTAGATATTGGCTGGATGTGTTTGTTTGTGTGTGATTGTTAGAGTGTGGGCACTATTTTAGCTTTATCTCTATATCTATAGTCGAACCGTCAATCGTTGTGCACCATGCAGCTTGATTTAGGGCAGCGTGTCAGTGTGTCTTTGCTATCGTAACGACGGGAAAAGTACATCTTACGTGGCTCAAAACATACAAAACAAAAGGGAAGCATTAATTCTAATACTTAATTTGCTCATCGTTCCCTTAAAGAGTCAGGTGAGCTTGCTGATTGCTATTTTAACGGTGCAGCTACCTGGACGTGTCCAACAAACGCTTCTCAGCAGAGGAAACTGAGCTGCTCATTCACGCAATGCTCTTTCATTTAGTACTGTTTATTGCAAAATATTCAGGTACAAATGCACCAATATAGCAATGATCATCTGCTTGTTGACTGTTGTCATGGTTTTAATCAGTAAGTGGAGCTTCTGTGTTTTCTGTTACCAAGATAAACAAGCAAAACTCCAGAAATGTACCTGAACACACCTCATTTCCAGAACACCACGCCCATCAGTGTAGATATATTCAGAAGCTCTGCTGCTGTTTAAACCAGGCAGGAGGAAGGAGAGAAAATACATTGTTGGTGGAGTTTTAGATAGTGCCCTGTGTTCGAGAATGTGTGTGTGAGAGTGTGTGTGTGTGTGTTTGTTGAGAAATAGATAAACTGCAGCCCTCATCTCCTCCAGTTCGTCATTAGTCACTACAGTCTTTAGAAGGTCACTGTGATGCTCGCTGTGACTCCGCCCCCTCCTCCAGCCGGGGTTTTGCTTCCTGTGCTTTATCACTGTGGCCCAGTAAACACCTCCCAGTAGACGCCGGTTGTTAGTCAGTGAGGCTGAGGAGCTACACATCTGTAAAATCCTGTTTTATGATGATTCAGATCTGCAGCTCCTGCATCACTATCTGGGATTTTGTGTGAACACCTGAAAAAAGGTGTAATTTTGATGTTAATACAGCAGTTTTCGTTTTTTTTTACACATTTTGTTGGTTTGCAGTGTGAAAACACTTTTCTAGATGGTTCAGACTTTCAGATCAATTACAGAAACCACTTTAATAAAACACCTTCATTGAGTTTCCAGTACAACCTAAAGGACCAGAAGCAGAGCAGAACATTTTCCCATGAAAACCCAGTTTATCCAGTAGGTCTGATGACCAGGTCCTCTCTTAAAAATGATGAGTTTCTTTGATTTTACCAAATTGAAAACCTCTGGAATATAATCAAGAGGAAGATGGATGATCACAAGCCATCAAACCACCAAACTGAACTGCTTGAATTTTTACACCAGGAGTAAAGCAGCATAAAGTTATCCAAAAGCAGTGTGTAAGACTGGTGGAGGAGAACATGATGCCAAGATGCATGAAAAAATTGTGATTAAAAACCAACCAGGGTTATTCCACCAAATATTGATTATTTCTGAACTATTAAAACTTTATGAATATGAACTTGTTTTCTTTGCATTATTTGAGGCCTGAAAGCTCTGCATTCCAATATTTTATGTAGTTTATATAATAAAATAAAACAACAATGTTCATTTTACTCAAACATAAACCTATAAATACAAAATCAGAGAAACTGATTCAGAAACTGAAGTGATGTCTTTATTTTTTTCAGAGCTGCATCAGTGGTAGAAATGTTGCTCTTAAATTGACAGGACTGGTTTATGAAAATAATTTCTAGAAGTAAAATAAAATACAAGCAAATTAATTACTATAAAGTATGTAAACTGAAGTTGCACTCTCCACCTGTAGGGGGAGCACAGAAGGAAAAAAATACCAGTTCTTACATAATGATGCTTTAATTTAAACAATATTCACATTTTGATCCATATTTGATCAATCCTGCCATCTCTAGTACGTGTGTTACATTAATGACAGTGTGTGTGTGTGTGTGTGTGTGTGTGTGTGTGTGTCTGAGTTGGCATATCCCTCCTGGTGGGCTGTCTGGTGGTGAGCTGTGCTGTCTAATGGCATCATCTGCTCCACAGCACCTGCTCTCGTTTCACAAACACCCGCACCTCGTGTCTCTCTAATTACTGCAGCGTTCTCCTCCTCCATCACGCCGCAGCTCCACTGCAGCTCCACCGCAGCCGCCTGCGCACACCTGCAGCCGCAGAGGGCATGCGCCCGCCACCAAACTCAATCATTTCCATAAAACTGAGCGACTCTGAAGATATTTTTATATCTTGTAATGAGAGAGTGTGTGTGGGGCGCGAGAGCGATGTTTTATTATACACTAATGATTCGTCCAATAAGAAGAGCCGAAGCGTTGTTTTCTGACCAATATAGAGTAGGAATGCAATAATGCTGAAATTCTGTGTGGATGATAATATCTGATATTACAGTAATACATATCTACTGATGCTAATGCTAATGCTAATACTGATGTATGCATTTATAACTATCTTAAACACAAATATAAGTATGACTTAATAACTTTAAAAGTAATAAAAATTTGAAAATATATCAAATATAGCAAGGTCAGAGTAACGTTTTCCTTTTCCTACAGACAATAAGTACGTCAGAAAGTATTGGTTTGAAATTTTGACCGTATTGATACCGATTTTGCAAATGCCCTTAACCTGGCAACCCCACATGATCGGGGGAGAAGTGACATCCCACTTCTCCAGTGATTCACAGGATGCTCACGCATATTAGTATCCAGAGAGTATCCTGATAGGTCTGTCTTCGTACACAGTAAATTTATGAGGTCCCGAATTTTTTTTCAGCTTGGCAAAAAGCATTTCAGTGTGTCTTTGCTATCGTAACGACTGGAAAAGTAAACCTTGTGTGGGTGGAAATGCACAAAATTAATCATGGGTGTGGTTAATTTTGAGCGTATCGTTAAATAAACCAATCAGCATGTCACTTGCTCATGATTCCCTTTAAGGGGTCTTTGGCAGATTACTATTTTAATGGCGCAGCTACCTGGAAGATAGCAGTTTCAGAAATGTACCTAAACACACCTCATTTTCCTTTGACATTAATATATTCACAAGCATGTGTTCATGTGCTCAGTATGCCATATATCAGTATACTCTGTGGCTGAAACTTGCACTCGACCCCTTTCTTTCGTAGTGCATCATTGATGCATTGGTGTAATTCTGCAGCCTAAACCCTTATTTGTTTTTTTTTTAGTGACTACAGCATATTCATTAAACAGAGAAAATGCAGCCAAGTAATATCTTGATGCTCCCTCCCTGTGATGAGCTTTTATTTGGTGGGCACATATTGCATCTTTAAATGTTTGGCTCGATCTTCTCTTCAGCTCGAGCCCCTGGTTATGTGGCTGAAGGCGAGCGGGTTTTAATCCCCTCTCGTTCCGTTGACGTGTTTTGTATGTGTTCATTAGTGGCAGTGCTGTCAGATGTGACAGTAGTTATTATAATTGGTTTGGAATCATCGTCTGGATGAAGATCCGTCCTTTGTGGGTTTGGACTGGATGCAGATCCTTCCTGAGACTGGCGGTTTCTCGGTTTCTGACGTCCAAATCATTAAACCCAGATCTGATCAGACGTGGTTTACCTGAGACCTTCAGACGCTGCTGCTGATCTGAGGCTGGCATAGGTAGATCAATTATGGAGTGAGTACAAATGTATGAATGTGTGTGTGTGTGCATTTATTCACCCACCTGTACACACACACACACACACACACACTCTATACGCTGCCATCATCATCATCATCATCATGGCTTTCTGAGTGCAGTGTTTAAAACCGCCTGGAGCTCCTTACGTTTGCATCTCACTCGAGACGTGTCAGAGCTGCCGTCGTCTGTGTATGCATGTATGTATGAGTGTGTAAGTGTGTGTGTGAGTGTGTGTGAGAGTGTGTGTGAGAGTGTGTGTGTGTTCCTGAGGTCATTAGTAGCTGTGATTCTGTGTGTGCGCCCGCGGCTATAGCCCTGGAGGGCAGGAGGAGCTCTTCATTAGGAATCGAACACTTCCTCGAGGGACACGCCTGTTATTACTGACACAAATCAAGAGCTCACTGCACTGTGTGTGTGTGTGTGTGTGTGTGTGAGTGTGTGTATGTGTATAAAAATGATTTGTATAAAAATGTAGGAGGTTTTGTTTAGCAGAATTTCAGTGCCCTGCAGAAAAACCCAGAAATAAAGCTGTTTACTTGTGTTTTTATGCAGAACTCTCTAGCATTAGCTTTTAGCTTAGCATAGACTTCTGTTCATGTTGTCACGTTTGAGTAAGTTTGTATATCATTTGTATCTCTGCATATATTTAAAATAACTAAATATTTCAGTTAGCTTTTAGCCTAACCCCTATTTGCTTCCACAGGTTTTGGCTTTTTTTGAGCCTTTCCCTTCTGATGCAGATTCATTTTAACTTAACTTTTTAAGTTTGGTTCACCTTAGATAAAATGTATGTTTTGGAGTGAGCGTTCAGTGGAGAGAACAACCGTCACTATCTTGCTTAGCTAGCATTAGCCTTTAGCCTAGCATGAACTGCTGTTCACTTGTTCACTTTTGAGTGAGTTTAATCATTGTTTTCCATCATTTCTCAATTTCTCAAAAACATATGATTTGAAGTGAGCGGTCAATGAAGAGAAGGTAAGATTAGGTAAGAAGTTATCCATCTATAATTAGGTTTTGGCCTAGCATGGACTTCTTCTTCTTTGCTCTTTGCTTGTTCACTTTTGAGCGAGTTTGAGTTCCCTTTCTGCAAACTCTTTAGAAGATAAACAAACTCAGCTTTGGAGGCTTTGTTTTTCACAATTTCTCATTTTTTGCCGTGCTGTTTTGTCCTCCTTCACGTTGTACTTTGGCAAACATTTCAGAATTGTAGGTAACCAAACAATCAGGAAGGATACATCAGCTGCGTCCTCATAATCGTTCTACTGCATATGATATGAAGGCGTATTGTTTAAGAAATGCAGTCTACATCCTCCGCAGCCTGGATTTCAGAGCACAGCTCATATGTATGTGTGGAACATCCTCACGCCGGTGCTTTTTTCCGAGTCTGAGCCGACCGGCTGAAGCTGTAGAGCGAGTGTTTGTGTCCAGCATGTGACGCAGGACAACGGACAGCCAGAGATTATGGCCCCAGCACACGAGCGAGTGTGCGGCTGTCAGGTAGATTAATGGTTACTGGGGTATTGACTGCTTGCTGCTCTTCTTCTCTCTTCCAGCGAAGACCTGTAACGAAGTTGCCTTCCCTGCTTTATCTCTCCCTCCTCGCTCTCTCTCTCTCTTTTTCTCCGTTCTGTTCTCCCTGTTCTCTCTCTCTCCTCGCTCGGCCGGACGCAGCGCCGCGGCTTTGAAATGGAATATCGCTGCTCGCAAGAAACCCACCCGCAGCATGAATCAACTGATAGTGACTCACCGGGTTTCACAGGCTAGTTTTCCCACATTAAAACCACATATGGATGTCTTTTCCTGCCGTATACATAATTTAGGAGGACAGCACGCTATACTCGCTATTAGTTTACAAGAGATAGGTCTCGACGGGGCACGCAGGGTACGTGTAATATGACGCAATATGAAGCGTTTAGTCTGGCGGGCTGTGAAATACGTTGGAGGAAAATCAATAGCGTGGCTTTAAACAGGCTGGAGTCGGTGTAGAGTCTGATCTGAAGGAGGTAGTAGAGTATTTTGCACGTTTTGCACACGATGAGTCGTTGCGTCAGTCGCTAAGTTTCGGCTAACGGGCGGCAGACCCTCCTCGAACGTGGTCGGCCGTGGCAGCGCCGAGCCCCAGCCACGCACAGCAAACTCAGATCTGGAGGTTTTGTTTTCCACCATTTGTACTTCAGCAAAGAATTAAGATTTGCTTTCGTCCATTAGCATTTAGCCTAGCGCCCATTCACTTCCACAGGTTTTGGGTTTCTTGAGTCTTTACCTTCTGATGTGCATTAACTTTAACTCAAGTTTTGTTTATCTTAGATAATCTTGTATTGGTTTTGGAGTGAGCGGTCAATGGAGAGAAGTTGATGGTAATGTTTTCCATCTATAATTAGCCTTTAGCTTAGCACCATGGTTTCATGGTTTGCTTTGACACTTTTAAGCAAGTTTAAGCTCTCTTCATACAGACAATGCAGAACATGAACAAACTCATCTCTGGAGGCTTTGTTTTCCACCATCTCTCAAGTTCCGTGTTACTGTTTATTTCTTCGGCACAGAATTTAGGTTAGCTTTCATCAGTTAGCATTTAGCCTAGCGCCCGTTCGCATCAACAGGTTTTGGCTTTCTTGAGTCTTTCCCTTCTGATGTGCATTAATTTTAACCCCAGTTTGTTTCAGTATAGATAAACGGGTATGTTTTGGAGTGAGCGTTCAGTGGAGAGAACAGACGGTACTAGCAAGCTTTGCTAGCATTAGCTTTTAGCCTAGCGTGGACTCCTTTTCTGTTTGTTTAAGCTCCCTTTCTGCGAAACTCAGCTCTGGAAGCTTTGTTTTCCACCATCTCTCAATTTCTCTTTTTTTTCCCCTCCTTCACGAGCTGTGAAATACGAAATCAATAGCGTGGGTTTAAACAGGCTGGAGTCGGTCCAGAGTCTGAACCGTAAGGAGGTAGTAGAGTAGTTTGTTGGGTTTGCACACGATGTGCTATTGCGTCAGGCGCTACGTTTGGGCTAACAGGCGTCCGAGGCAGCGCCGAGCCCCGGCCACGCCGGAGTGGCCAGACGCGGAGTCATTTAAAGGCTTGGAATTGCATCCCTCGCCCCGCGCCGATCGATGCCATGCCTGTCAGAAAGATGAATGGGGGGCTTTGGGAAGTCCATTTCAATGAAGGCAGAGAGGGAGTGCGCAGTGACCAGAGAGATTGTGTGTGTGTGTGTGTGTGTGTGTAGGAGTGTATATTAGTGTGTAGTTAGATGTGTGTGTGTGATGTGAGTATATGGCCGTGTTTGTGTATATATATATATGTGTGTGTGTGTAGTGTAGACTGTGCTCTGTCGGAGGCTCTGTGCTGCAGGGCAGTGCTGTTAGAGCTTAATGTGTTTCACTACAGAAGAGCTCGTTTCACCTCCGAGTCCATGATTTAGACCCAACAACCTGCTGTACAGCGTCTCCGCTAACAAACGCTCTTCATCTTACAGATGAAATTTCGAGCTGAGTGTCCTCAGCAGGACTGTTGGGTTATTTCCAGTGCGACACTCAAGGAACAGCCACGTTTCTTGATGTTCATACTTAGGGCCCTATTTTAGCTTTATCTATAGGCGAGCCATCAACTGTGCACTGTGCAGTTTAATTTAGAGTGCGTCAGTGTGTCTTTGCTATCGTAAAGGCGGGAAAAGTACACCTTTGCACACCTCGAAACACAAAAAGCTGTGTACCAGTTCTCTTAATTAATCATGGGAAGGGTTCATTATGGGCGTAATGTGAGTAAACCAGTCAGCGTGTCTCTTGCCCGTCATTGTATTGATTGAAGTGGTACACTTGAAGTGGTTGGCATGGCTATGGCAACCACAAAAGAAAAGGAAGATCAAGAGTTTCCTCTGTTGTACAGGAGAAGTTCATCAGAGTTACCAGCTTCAGAAACCACAAGCTCCCCAAATAAGATCACCTAAATGCTTCACAGAGTATTTATTTGGTTTGTTTAACAGTTTTTTTCAAAGTTTCTACATGATTCCTTATGTGTTCCTTCATAATCTAGATTAAAAAAAGGTGCATCTTAATGTATGATTTAAAACACACAAAAAAAACGGCGTGGTGTTTGCTCTCAGAAAGCTCCAGGCTGCTTTTGTCCACCATCATGACTTTTTTTTCTGCAGAATCCCTGGTAGAACTGAAGCAACCTTTAAAAAGTCTGCAGCTATTAACCTTTAAATTCAACACCGCCAGCCGAAGTCATCGAAACTAGCAGGAGAAACTCGCTGCCCACTCTCAGTGTCAGAGACGCTCTCCATCAGACCACTGCAGAGGAGTTCTCAGCTCCAGCATCTCCACCAAGCATCTCCACCAAGCATCTCCACAGCGCCCTGCAGACCACAGTACAGCAGTGTCAGTGGTGTTATTTACAGTCGCCTCACCCACTGACATTAAAACCCCATTATGGGCTTATCTGAACGCTGTCAGTTTGGGCACGGGCGTTGAGTACGCTCTTTATGAGGGCCGGCTCTGGCAGGAACTGTAATTATCCTGTCGATGTGTTTGTTTCGATGTGTTTGAGATCGCAGCGCTGCCTTTTTTCTGTGGAGTTCAGCCACTGCTCAGGCTGCTGCGCTGCCCTGAGGGTTCTCCACAGCTTCTGGATTAATGGAAGTCGGGCCGTGGTGGGATTGACTCATCAGTCAGTCAGCGTTTGGATGTTGGTGAGGCCGGTTTAATGTCCTGCGAGTTGGGCCGGGGTTAGACCCTGGGCTGGGGGCGCTGGTGATGGATGGTTATTGAGTAGGTGTAGCGGGGTCAGCACCGTGACTCCACTGCCTGTGGGTTGGTGGAGAGTCTCATCAATAGTGATCAATAGCTGTCTTTGTTGGGGTTGGTTTAACGTTAGCGTTGGGCTGTGTGTTTGGGTGTATGTGTGTTTATATGGTGCTGCTGCTCGTAGCTGGTTTCAGATGGTCTACGCTGGTTTAGGTGGTCTTTGATGGTCTAGGTGGTTGGAAAATGGGTTATCATCCAGGTGATAATGTGGTGTAGGGGGTGGTGTACCCTACACTGGTAGGATTGATAGTTATCCAGCTCTTGACTGGTATAGTTTATGTTGCATTGGTTTTGGTGGTTGGGTGCTGGTTGTGACGGTCAATCAGTGTGGTGTTGCAGGTCATGCTGGTCATGGTGATGAACCACAATAGTTAAGCTTTCTAATACTGGTTCTTTTGAATAATTGAATATATGACGTTTCTGCGCTGCGCCCACGGGTTCCAGCGGCTCCCAGTGGTGTATAATGACATTGCATTTTCCCTGTGTAGGCTACCATAGCCTCATTACGTCAGGAGGACATGGCGACACCCTTGTTCACTTCGATTTAGGCATCCTAAAGAGTGTGCAACATTAAAATAGAGAAAAACAGCCTTGTCAGTGTTTGCATTTTTAGATTTCGGAATGTTATAGTTAACCTTCTTATAAATAATTAGCATTAGCTTAGCTGGAAACGTTGTGTTAGAAATGTTCTAATAACGTTGTGATGCAAACCAAAGAATATCGGTTGTTAAATTGAAACTGAAACACCAATACATCTTTAATTATCTGTATTTGATTATTTAGGAGTATTTTGTTCTCTTATTTTGTTCTGGGAACAGGCTGCAGATGAAGCCGGTCCTCCTCAGATCTCCACTGCAGCAGTGAGGGCTGACCTTTGTGAAGTTCAATCACAGCTAATTTGCAGTAGGAAGGGTTTGGGCTCTGAGAGCTGTGCTGAGAATAAGAGAATAAGCTAATTTTTAGCCGAGCAGACGTTTGGAGGCGTCGCAGGGCTTTGGGGGGAAGTTGAGTTCCTGTGTTCAGGAGGTTCGCAGCTACAGACCAGAGACCAGCCTCGATTTCCTCGCTGAAGAAAAGGTCAGTGTAGCTTTAGAGCTGGAGCTGTGCTCCATAAAACATGAGGCTCCATCCCAAAGGAGGATCTGCATTCCTGCAGGCTGAGGGAACGCTGTTACGCAAGAACTCTGCTGCTGACAAGACGCCAAACAGTACAGCAGCTGGGGGTCCAAACCCAACTCTGCTTGTGCCAGACTCGCTCAGATAACTCAGCTCTATTCTACTTTTACAGTGTTTTATTTTTTCTTTTAATCCCTTTAGACGCGCTGCATCAAAAACCTTCATTCAACAACAGCTGATATTACTGTACTCTACACCTCTATCACCAACAATCTCTACAATACAGAGTTACTATACTCACTAATACCACTTACAACTTACACAGGGTTCTTGCTCCTTTTTAAAAGTCAAATTTAATGCTTTTTTAGAGCTTTTTAAGACCTCAATCAATATAATTTAAAGCCATAAATAAATAACAATGTAGTCATAACTTCTTAAGTAAAAAATATTTTATTGTATTGAAAATTAAAACTTAACTTTTCCCAAACCTTAACTTTGTAGTCAGTTCTTCTTTATCAATTATGTTCCATTTCCATGCAGAACATGTTAGCATGTTAGCTAGCTCTCCTTTAACCCCAGTTATTAGCTAGCTTGCGGCTAACGTTAACTCCGCTAGCCTTAGTTCTCTCCCTGTTAGCGTTAGCTATCTCTCTGCTGATGTTAGCTAGCTCTACGCTAACCTTAGTTCTCTTCCCAGTAGCTAATGTTAATTAAAATGCTAATGAATTAATCCACTCTAATTACAGGGAGCTCATAATCCAGAGAAATCTCTGCAGCATCGCGTGCACGCACACTCATCTTGATTGGACAGTAGATTGTGAACTCCTTTCTTTTCGTCTCATCTCGTCTCGTCTCGTCTCCTCTACTCTTTCGTACTCTTTCACTCCTCTGCTCTCTCTCTCTACTCGTGCCCTCGCTTCCCTTCCTTCCCTTCCCCTTCGTGAGGTGGTGCAAGCCGTCTTCAGCGCACCAACCAAATTGATGAAATGGAAACAGGGACTGGAAAGGGAAATGGATTACTCAAGGCCCCCCAAAGTGTGTCTCTGAAAGCAGACATCCTCACACAGAAATGAGCAAACCGGATTATCCGCCTCAACCCCCTCTTCCATCCACCCCCCCCTCGCCAACCCCGCACCCCTCCGATTTGGGTGGGGATAAGCTCTTGTGTGGCTGATCGCTCGGCGGGCGGGTACCCCTCCGTCCCTCTCGCGCCTCTATTGGGAAATCAAACACTTGTCAGCCCAGCTGGCCCCGAGCACCTCGTCGTTTTTCCTCCTCTTTCTCTCTTTCTTTCTCTCACTCTCTCTCTCTCGCTCTCTTCCTCATTTTCCTCTGTTTACATGTCGGGCTTGTGGGAGGGCTGCCCCCCCACCACCCTGCCCACCCCGTCGTGCCAGAATCACTCCAGAGAAATTGCTTTACACAAGGCAAAGAAAAAAAATTGTCAACAAGATTTTATGTTTTACAGCCGCCTGTCTGAGCGCATTACGCCAGCCCGCCGTCTGCTGTTCCATTCATTACAGAACCGCTTAAACAATTTGTTCCTCTCTGGCGTTTTAAGGAAATGCGATTAGGTGTGTGTTTTCCGCAGCCATCTTGCTGAGGTCGGGATGGAGGTGATATTGCAGATTTGGGATTGTTTCGTTGCAAGTGGGCAGTGGAGACCCTGAATGAGACTGAAGAGATGTAGCGGCGAGAGCGAGAGCTATCAAGGCTGATCTGAGATCAGGGCGTAGACGTGGAGCGCCAACGTACACGTTAGTCCTGGTTTCTCTTTCCAATCAATAGATCTTTTGTATATTTTGATCTTTTGACATTTTGTAGTGGGGTTCATAATGTTCTGCCCAGACATTTCAGGGCTATGCTCGATTTACAATGATTTATATTAGCTATACCCTATATTAGAGGTATATCCTGCGACGCAGGGCAGAATATACATGTAGAAAAATATAAAAAGGAAAACAACTACACAATTAGTAAGATTAGTAAATATTAACACATATATTCATTTATTTAGTTTAATTAAATAAGTTAAGTTGAGTTAAAGTAAGTGTGTTTGGACTGTGATAAGAAATGGGACAGCGTTTTCCATTACATTTCAAGCACTAAATTTAATTAATTCAGTTTATAGTAGTGCGGCGTGGTGGGAGCAACAGAAATGTGTATGTGGCGGGCGGTAACTGGACTAAAATTAGCGGGATCGGGCAGGAAAGGGTTTAAATTAGTGAATTTACAACCCTGCCAAGCAGTTTTATTCACTCAAACAAGAAAATGAAATACTCTAAACTAAGTTTTTTATCATTTCCACATCATATTTTACGTCACTGATCAAACCTAACAAAAACCATCAGTTTG
Source organism: Astyanax mexicanus (assembly GCF_023375975.1). NCBI lineage: Eukaryota > Metazoa > Chordata > Actinopteri > Characiformes > Acestrorhamphidae > Astyanax > Astyanax mexicanus. The sequence continues at coordinate 1,149,299 of NC_064427.1, forward strand.
AACAGTTTGTAGAGTTTTTCTCCACAATGCATAAGAAACACAATTTTTCAGCTGGTTAAGGCTACTTCGCCTGCACAGATCTCCTTACCTCAGCATGCTAACCCCCAGTGGCTGCTCTTCTCATTTATTTATTAAAGCATTACTATTATTATACACAACATACAAGTGTAAACAAGTGTTCAACATATTGTGCAAACATAAAACAAGAACACTACAATAAGTGCACTAAATACTGTTTAACACTGGTGTAAACATGGAGAGCTTAAAGATTCCAAGTTCTCCACCCCAATCAATTTCTAAGCCACTTAAAAACGGTCCATTAAAGAGATCTAGCGCTTTGTGTTCGCTGTGGCTGTGATTGCCTTCTTTACACTGTGCCCTAAACCCCCCCCCCCCTCCCTCCTTCCCTCCCTCCCTCATCCCTCGCTCTATTCAGCGCTGATGAATCCGGGCAGTTCATGGTGTTCGGTCAGGACCTTCCAGAACTGAATCTGAAAGAAGACGAGAACAAGAAGCAGCACATGAAAAGGAAGTGCTGAGGTGGACAGGAGTGTTTGGACGCGCTCGGCCGTGACGCCGGCGTTCAGAACGGAGCTCTGTTCCTCCAGACTGGAGGTAAGAGGGCGTATCTGAGACTGCAGAGCTGGAGAACAGGAGGAGAGCTCTGGGTATTTCTGTATTTCTGGCGTGATCCGGCTCCGGTTCTGGCAGCGCCCGCATGCCGTTCTGATTGGCTGACCGCCTGGCACCCTCGTCTCATCAGGACCGAGCAATTACCAGCAGCACGGGACCGCTGTTTACTCAGCCTCCACTCAAACGCCCGTTAAACGCCGTAAATCCGGACCAGCCAGGAGACCGGAGCACGGCCCACATTCATCACGGAGGATGAGTTCTGGTCCTGGGCCAGATTATACCTGTCTGAGCAGGTTCGAGTTCTTTAGAATAGACCAGAGGAGGATGGGTTCCTTCTGTAAGGGTTTTAACTCTTGCCACTGAACCCACCAACATCTTGAAACCTTCACTGTTGGCGCTCTCACCGTGTAAATCTGCTTTGTGAAAACATTTGTTGTAAAAAAACGCCAAATTAACAATGTAATAGAAGCAAAAGTATCTCCATTTTGGTCAGTTTTTAGTTTACTACATAATTTGAACAGACTAACTCTCCCTTACACTGTACCAAACTTTCTGAATGAACGGATCAATAAACATACTTCAGAATTACCTGAAATAAACTCCTTTTACATTGTTTTATATTATAGACTGTATTATAATATCTCAGGCTAGTTTTGATGCTTTTTAAATGAGAATTTTGTAATCTTTTGAGATTAACTGAGAGCTTTAATGGAGAAAACAAACATACAACATAATGTAGCTGCATATTGTGTGTGTGTCGACGGTTTGGAGGAAAATGAACTGCGGATGGTGGATGAAAGTAGTAGATGGCTCTTATAGCAATCTGATCAATCAGTGATCCAGATCTTTAACACCTGATTCCCATTCTTTCAAAATTACTTAATCCGCGCCAATTTCTGATCACATGATCAGACCGAGGATATCCCTATTGCAGTGTGAACAGCTCTACATCAGCTCTACATTCCTCCACATCTCCTCCTTAAATCTGTGTATTTCTTGTTCTGTTGGAGTTACGTTTGGTTTTTTAGTGCAGAACAGAGCGAGCGGTGCTGAGGAGCGATGGATTTGCATTCCACATTTATCACTGTCGTTACCGTGGAGCCGAACGCCGCCGCCGAGCCGCCGGGCAGAGCAGAAAACTCGGGTTGATTCGTTACCTTTCAGTGAAAATCAAATCACACCCATTGATCTAATTACAGACAAGCTATGCACACTGATGCTAATTGCAGCTCTGAATGCTGGGAAAGGTCAGGTATTCCCCAACGGCGCTGCTGCTGCTGCGGAGAACAGTGGGAACGGAGCTCTGATCCGTCGCTAGGCGGTGTCTCGGGGCTTTGGGTTGAGTTGAGGATTCGGCGTCGCCGCGAACGGAAACTACTCACCGAAAATTTCTGCCACCGCCGCAACCTCTCACACCTGGGACCATACCTCAACCTGGCAACCCATGGCACCCCGCGGCGTCCTGCCTGTGCCCTGTGTTTCAGAGTGTGTGTGTGTGTGTGTGTGTTGGTTAAGTGTGTGTGTGTGTGTCAGGAACTGCTGATGCTCTGTACCTGGTGAGGGGTTAATGAGTTGCTAACACATGGATAACAGCTAATTAGCTTTGACCTTTCTTCACCGTCACTGTTCTGAGGAGTGTGCTAATCTACTTTGTACTTTTTGTACTTTGTATCGTCTTTGATTTAAGTTTTCTCACTTTTTTATTTTAATAATAATATTTTATTATTTGGTAATGTATAACAGTACAAACGTAGAAAGTCAAGTCACAATTGGATTTTTCTATTTTTATTGTTACATTTATATGTATAAACTCCTTAAACTCCTTAAACCAGATCTTACTAATAATAAACATCTCTATTTTACACCCTGTGCAAGGCACATTGCTTTGCTCATTGCTATCTTAAACCTCTATAGGTTTAGCAGTAGTGCTTCTGAATATATCTACACTGATGGGCGTGGTGTTCTGGAAATGAGGTGTGTTCAGGTACATTTCTGGAGTTTTGCTTGTTTATCTTGGTAACAGAAAACACAGGAGCTCCACTGACTGAATACAACCTAGACAGACGCCAACAGTCACGTGTTCATCGCTATCTCAGTAACACAGGCACAGGCAGAATGTTTGTACACAATAAACAGGACCACAGCTCAGTTTCTTCCTCTACTGAGAAGCGTTTGTTGGACACGTCCAGGTAGCTGCACCGTTAAAATAGCAATCCGCCAAAGTCAGAGCTCATCTGGCTCTTTTGAAAGGTGCTGAGCAATGTTACACCCAAAATTAACCACACCCATGATTAATTAAGAATTAGAATTAGTACATGCCTTTTACATGTTTAGAGCCACGTAAAGTGTACTTTTCCCATCATTACGATAGCAAAGACAACTGACACCACCCCCTTAATCAAGCTGCGTGGTGCACAGTTAACAGCTCACCTATAGATCTCTAAAATAGGCCCTATATCTTGTATCTGCATTGTGAATAATGTGTGGTATTCAGTTAGGATGCAGTGAAAGGGTTTTTTGTCTCATTTAAGAGTAATTTCAAGGTAAAGTGGCAGAAAACCTTCGAAACATTGTAGTGAAAATGCAGCGAACACAGGAGCATTCTTTATTACTGCCGTGGCCTTAACCTTCCGGAAATGATCATCATAATAAAGCGGAGGGAAATGTTTTATGAAACATGTCCTACTTTCCGAGTCCTCTCTTCCCGCAGCTCCGTTTGAAGGTTGAACTAAATGGGCTTTGGCTCTATTCTCTCCGGACTGTGAAGTAATCTTCCTGTCCAACCACTTCCGCTCCTCCTCTCCTCGCCCGGACCTCCGACTGATGAAGGAGTGCAGAATGAGGGGATGATTACTGGCAGTCTGACGCCGGCTCTTTGTAAAGTTCGAGAGTTTCTGAAGTTTCCATATCGAACCCCTCATTTCTTATTACTGATATTATTATTCTAAAAACACGGGGCTTCTTCCTTCAGATCTGTGTGATGCTCATCAGAGAGGACGTCGGCATTGTTTCATCTTCAGCGTCTCTTTCCCAGGTGTCCTTGCTCCTCACTGTAACCTCCAGAGCAGAGCGAGATCTCCTGAGCTTTTCCTCACTGCTAAATATGCTAAACGCTAAAGACCTTTAGCAGAATAGATCTTAATCTGAACTCTAACTCAATGGGATTGACCGTGCATGGAGAACTAGGGTGGTGTAGATGATATTGGCTGAAGTTTCTTCCACTGTACTGAGTGGTACTGCATTTTACTGAGCTTTACTGTATTGTACTGAGCTTTAATCCACTGTACTGGGCTGTATTGAGATTTACTGAACTGTACTGAACTGTATAGTTTTCTCTTGTGATATGCTATCAATATATTGCGTCAAATATCAATATTTTATATTTGGGGTTATAAAATTGTGTTTTTGATCTTCTTCAGTTAGACAGATGCTATGAAGTATCATAGAGAATTGTCTTGCGATATATCGAGAATCACAGAATCACAGTATAGTGATCTCATCGTTACTGTGGGATTTCCACTCCTAACCTCCAGTGGCTGTATTCTGGACAGCTGTATTGTGGGCAGCAGTGGGGGGTGTGTGTGTAGAGAATAAGTAGAGGACACACTACAGCCATTATATGAGCTCATCGATCTGCTGTCGTGTCCTGCTGTGGCTGGAGCATCACAGGGACAGGTGTGATGGACAGAATCAGAAGAGTGAAGCAGCAGCAGCAGCAGGGTTGAGTAGCCGGAGGGGGACGGCAGCGCATACTGAACAGCCTGACCGGGAACGCCGGGAAACGCTCAGCACATCGGGAACTCTCAGCACGCCAGGAACGCTCGAACACTCCATATATTGCAAAGGAATTTTCTACGATACTACTATACTCAATATATTCCAAGACAATTCTCCACGATACTACGATACTCAATGAATTGCAAGACAATTCCCTATGATATTATGATACTCGATTTATCGCAAGACAATTCTGTACGATACTTGATATATCGCAACTAATAGCAAGAACCCTTCAAGTTGATGATAATAAGCTTTTTAAGTGGTTCTTTATAAATCCATCAGCTTTACAGAATAAAAACACTGTAGATTGTTTTGTATCATTAATTTTACATATGGAATGAATTGCATTTTATGTTTATTTTATAATATACTTTTTGACAGCTTGTTACAGAGCAGCTTATTTTAATGATAAACACTAAACAGTAGTAGAATCGGCATGTGTTGATTAATCTTCTCACTTTTTTTGCGCGTGGCGTCCTCGTTAATGGGATTGTTTTCCGAACAGTTAATTAGCAGCGCAGTCGTGTTACTGGAGGAAAATCCACGAGGACCTGAGCGACCGTTATTGACAGCCTGAAGATCCCCAACCGGCTGTGTGTCTGAACCTGTTCACCAGTGGGTCTGACTTCATTTCTATGAGCTTGGAGTCACTGTAGGTTTTAAAAATGCTTTGTATTTTATATTAATACTAAACTCAAGTCAGTTTTATGAGGTAGAGTCACCTGGAATTCAGGCTTTCAGTTAACAGCTGTGCTGAACTCATCAAGAGTTAATTACTTGAATTTCTTGTCTCTTAATACAGGTATACAGTGAATAGTGAATATTTGAGTAATGTTCTAATCCAGATTATGAGAAGCAAGAAATACTTAGTCACCGCAAAGACCATTAAAAACTGTATAATGATGAAACTGGCACTCATCAGGACTGCCCCAGGACTGAAAGGAAGAGGAAGAGTTTCCTCTGTTGTACAGGATAAATTCATCACTTTACCAGCTACTCTGCCAGCCACTCTACCAGCCACTCAACCAGCCACTCTACCAGCCACTCTACCAGCCACTCAACCAGCCAGCGAGTTGGAGAAATGTGTAAAAACATGCTAATAAAGCCGTTTAAATTATTCATCCCTCCATTCTTCCTCCCTCGACTCCCCTAAACCTGCTGCTGTTACTGCAGACCCCCCCCCCACAACCCCCCCAGGGCTCATACTCACACTTATCACACATAACACCCCCCCCACCACACACCACACACACACAACCAGCTCTCACACACTCTTTCCCTCTCTCGCTCGCCTCATCCCATCCCTGTCTCATTCAATCACATACATCTCTCTCTCTGTCTCTCTCTCTCTCTATCTCTCTCTCTCTCTATCTCTCTCTCTATCTCTCTCTCTCTCTCTCTCTCTCTATCTCTCTCTCTATCTCTCTCTCTATCCCTCTCTCTCTCTCAGTTCCCGTGTCCCTCGCTCGCCCGTCTCCACCCCCGTGTCTCCGTCCTGTTTATTGTGCTTGAGATGTTTTATTTACTGTCAGAATCATTTCCTGGAGGTAAATTCAGATCTGAGGGTATTTTCCCTCCGGAGTGTGTAGAGTGTGTGTGGAGTGTGTAGAGTGTGAAGTGTGAGCTGTGCTATGATATACATCACTCATCTGTAGCGCTGTGTGTTCAAAACACATCAATACAGCACAATCACGATATAAAATACAGTTACAATCTAATATATGTCACTGTTCTGTATGCACAATGATATATTGCAATTATTTTTAGCAATTTATAGACAATTGTAGTGTATATCATTATATTAAAACCATACAGAAATTACCCATTTTAAATTAATTGCCTTATAAATAAATAAATATGAATATCATTTTCATTTAATCTTTTTATGTTTTTAATTTTTCCTTCACAGTAAATGAATAGTGAAGTGATCTATCAGACTATGAAGGAACACATACAGAATCATGTAGTAACTTAAAAACTGTGTTAAACAAACCAAAAAAATACTCTGTGAAAAAGCATTTAGGGTGCTCTTATCTGGGGAACTGGAGAGATTTTGGAGTGAAAACATTGCTGTGAGGATTTATCATGCTAACGTATATTTGAACGTGCATGTACGGTGGTTGGACAATGAAACTGAACTCCTGTCATCATTTTAGTGTGGGATTTTAGGTTTCATGGCTAAATTGGAGCAGCCTGGTGTTCAATCTTCATTAATTGCACATTGCACCAGTAAGAGCAGAGTGTGAAGGTTCAATTAGCAGGGTAAGAGCACAGTTCTGCTCTAAATATTGCAATGCACACAACATTATGGGAGACATACCAGAGTTCAAAAGAGGACAAATTGTTGGTGCACGTCTTGCTGGAGCATCTGTGACCAAGACAGCAAGTCTTTGTGATGCATCAAGAGCCACGGTATCCAGGGTAATGTCAGCATACCACCAAGAAGAACCAACCACATCCAACAGGATTAACTGTGGACGCTGTAAGAGGAAGCTGTCTGAAAGGGATGTTCGGGTGCTAACCCGGATTGTATCCAAAAAACATAAAACCACGGCTGATCAAATCACACAGAATTCAATGTGCACCTCAACTCTCCTGTTTTCACCAGAACTGTCCGTCACCACAATCAATTACTGTGCTCTAAAACCAGGTGTTTCAGTTTCATTCTCCAACCCCTGTAGTGTATATGGACCTAAACCTGAGCCTAAAGTTAATGCAGCACTTTTCTGTAGAATTGTGGGTTGGGTTTTGATGAGAACCATCTGAAAGCAGTTTCCAGCAGAAGCTTAAATCTAGCAGGGAGTTTACATGTATTATTAAACAGCAGTTATAAACATTATCATCATCATTTTCACATGAGTCCTGCTCTCTGAAACGCTGGCGTTTGTTCAGCGTTAGCTTTGTGTTCAGACCGCGGCGTTGAGGCAGAATCAGAGCCGAGGTGGTCCAACACAGAGCATATCGGAGCAGCTGTTTCAGTGGTTCTCCAGCTCCTCGTCAGTGTGATGGGTGGGTTTTGGGTTTTAATGAGCCGGCGGGCGAGCTGTCTTCTTCAGCTAATGCACTTTATGTAGCCTTCCCACTATAGATCGCCAATGGAGATGTTCTATTGATCTGCTTTAAGTCTCTATTGAGCAGGCCATTAATTGTTGCCCCCGTTCCCCTGCCGGTTCGCCTCGTCTACATAATAACACCATATGCTGAATTCCTTCGCTGAAGTAATTATCAGTTAAAGTGAGTAATTCGTTAGCGGGGAAGCTAACGAGCTGCGAATGTTCTGTGCTTAAACGCCGCCTTCATTTGTCCTTCTAATTTGGAGCACCTACCCTCCTCTTCCTCGATCTCCCGCGCTATGGATTTCCCACCCTTGTTCTGATGGCCTCCCGATCGATAGCAATAACCCCAGAATTAATCATCCAATGAACGGACAGTGCTCCAATTACCGGTAGCCCCTGGTAAAGATTGCAGATAGTCGGGTGGAAGTGTTTCTGCACTGTTTCAGTAACATTTCACTTCAGGGGCCCGACTCCGATGCACCGTGTGCAGCTCTCGCTAATTCACAGCTGTTATTTTTGCTTTAAATTGATTTTCCAAACTCAAATAAAGCTCTGGAAAAAAAATAAGAGGGCACTTAAAAATGATGAGTTTCTTTGATTTGACCAATTTTAAAACCTCTGGTATATAATCAAGAGGAAGATGGATGATCACAAGCTGAATCAAACCAAACTGAACTGCTTTAATGATTTTTTTGCACCAGGAGTAAAGCAGCATAAAGTTATCCAAAAGCAGTGTGTAAAACTGGTGGAGGAGAACGTGATGCCAAGATGCATGAAAAAAACTGTGATTAAAAACCACCAGGGTTATTCCACCTAATATTGATTATTTCTGAAGCAAAGTAGGTTTCAGTGACAAGAGTCGCACTGGGCTGTTACTCGGTTTCTTTAAGTTAGTTTTGGTGTTGATGGAGGACATTTCTCCTAAAGAAGATACGTTTTGAGTTCGTTTACTTCCTGTGTTTGTGTCTCTCTGTGCCTCTCCACACTACAGGGTCACGGTGGCCACGCCCACAGTCACAATATACTATAAGTGCAAACCCAATGGAGGATATTACGATTATTAAAATGATTGAAGTCATGTCCATTTAGGGAACGATAAGTCGATAATGTAGTTATTGTGACAGGCCTACAGTTAGCACTGCATTTCTAACCCTGTCGAAGCCAGCTATTAGCATTTTGGCTAACCTACTTCAAACCCAATTAAGCTTGCTGCTGTGTCAGTTAGCATCACAATAGTTTGACACTCAGTTCAGTATATCGATGATGCCCTACAGGGGATGAAGTACAGCTATACAGGTGTCCTGTTCTTCGGTTTCAGGACGAGACGTTTACTAGCTGTTGGAGATGGGGACGAGTGGTGTAATTATAGTCGTCCTCTGCAGACTCTCCGTCTTTTCTCCTCGCTGTTCTCCGGGAGACGACTCTGCAGTGATGTGATGTGAGAGGAGACGGTGATTCATGCTCTCCCAACAAAAACAGGAGCCCCCGCCAACGGGGCCGGCGGACCCCCGTCTCCCGCCGGGGAGCACACTCTTTTTATTCTAAGAGCCTGTTGACCAGAGCAGCTCTGCGTGGACTGGTGTGTGTGTGTGTGTGTGATGGAAAAAAGGGAGGACAGAAGGTAGACGCCGTAACAAGAGAGAGTAAGAGAGAGAGAGAGTCTGTATTTTGGGTCGTTTTTGGCGTCTTGTGATTTTTCCTGTGTTGTATTTTTCACTCTGGGCTTCACAACCAGATATTTACAGCCACAGAATAACACACACACACTTCACACACACACACACACACACACACTTCACACAGCGTAAATTCAATCTGCAGGGTGACTGAGGACAAACTAAAGTACATCCTCATGTTTATAAACTTTGGGACAGTTCTGGGACATTGACTTACGCTAACTTTACCTTTTCCTCATGAAATACAACTTACCAGAACTAAGTGAGCCAAAGACATGGTCAGTACAAGAGAGTAGTAAAAAGAGGAAGCAAGGTCTGTAATTGAAGATCTACAACAAAACTAGAGGGCTAGACAAGAGAGTAAACAAGGAGCAGAATAGGGTCGATAACAAGAAGGCAATAAACAGAGCTAGAAAACTAGATAATACTCGTTACAGAACAGAGGAAACAGAGGACTATATATACTGATAGAAACAGGTGTGGAAAATCAGCAATCAGAAAGAGGGAGAGGCTGAACGCTGCAGAGTCAACAATGTTTTCAGAAAGCTTCATTTTCTACGCCCACACTTCTCCACTAGAAGCAGATTTTTATCAAATCTCCACCTTGAAAGGCACAAGACGCTGTTTTCTTGTGTACGGAAGGTCAAACGGAGACAAAAACCTCAGTTTTTCAAAATATTGTGTGGACAGGGCCTCAGTATCTGACGTTATACAGCGTTGTGTTATGACTGAGCTGTTTCCGGATGGAGTGATGGAGTTTTGCGAGGGGAAAAAAGAATCAGGCCGTGTGAAAATTGACCTTAGCGAACTGGGAGGGCATTTATCTGTGCGGCCCTTGGGGTTGGGTCTAATTTAACAGGCAGGGAAGTCATGGGGAGAGTGCCATCTGTTAAACTAAAATTTCAGCACTGATTAGAGGAAATACACGACAGAGACGAAGGGTTTGGGACACCTTCACGTCATTAAAGGAGCATTACAGAAAGTTTTAATGCTGCATCCCATTCTAAACTATCCATTATTTAGACATTAGTGTGGAGTCGGTCCCTCTTTACAGCTCTAACTGCAGGTGTGTTGGAGAACAACTCTGTTAGAGGAGTTACACACGGTCTGTCCCAGATATTTTTGCCCACATAGTGTGTATAGTATGTGTTTTCACACCTGCTTAATTAACCGCAATTGAACCGCAAACCAACCAGAGTCCATTTTAAGCGGACCAAATAGTGCCGGTGTGAATTCAGCTTCAGCTTGTCCAGAAATGCATGTGTAAAGCATGTGTTTAGCTCATAGCGTGAATTACACTTCCTGGCTGTAGGGATGTAGGTTGTTGTATCTGTATCTATCTGGAAAATGAAAAGGCAATATTGGGACACCCCTAATTTGTATTATTACTGCTGTAGGAATATATAATAGTGCAATTAAAGTGAATTAAAGTGATATAAAGTTAAATAAAGATATAAAGACGTCCAGACACTGGAGACGTGTGTACAGGACGGTGGTTTATGTGACATTCTTGCGTTAGTGTGTGATTAAACTTCATACAGACCAGTGATCACCTCTACTGGAGTTCAGCTGCCGGGATTTACCAGTGACCTCAGAACTGGAACCACTGGGTGGGAAGAACAAAGCTTTTTTACTGAGCAGACTCAGCAGACTTCAGACTTACAGCACGTGTACGCCTGAACACACACACTTACACACACACTCACACAATTCACACACACACTCGCAGATGATGCGCTGACTTAGGGGAACAGGGAAGGAGGGTGTTAAATCCGCCTTTATTGAAAATTGGCTCTCCCAGTTAACAGCCCCTACAGACAGAATCCAGACTGGTTTCCACAGTAACCAGTCCACAGATCTGTGACTGTGTGCGTGGTTGAAGATGAATGGTTGATTGTATTGGGACACAACCACAGCGAATACAGAGTTCAAATGTTCAGAAAAATGATTTTTCTTCAGTTTTTGAGTGCAATTCTGTAGTCAGGGTTGTTTTGAGTGTTTAATTGGTGATATACAGCTTTGTAAAAAATGAAGAGAGCACTTCAGTTTTATTCTATAAACTACAGACAACATTTCTCCCAAATTCCAAATAGAAATATTCTCATTTAGAGCATTTATTTACAGAAAATGAGAAATGACTGAAATAACAAAAAAGATGCAGAGCTTTCAGACCTCAAATAATGCAAAGAAAACAAGTTCATATTCATAAAGTTTTAAGAGTTCAGAAATAATCAATATTTGGTGGAATAACCATGGTTGGTTTTTAATCACAGTTTTTTTCATGCATCTTGGCATCATGTTCTCCTCCACCAGTCTTACACACTGCTTTTGGATAACTTTATGCTGCTTTACTCCTGGTGCAAAAATTCATGCAGTTCAGTTTTGGTTGTATATGGTTATAAAAAGTATCACAACACATAAGTGACTTTTTTACTGTCCAAAACTTAACTGGACTTCACTGGACAGCTTGCTAAACACGCTTGGAGGAGAACACTAATCACCAGCTCTGTTACATCAGCTAACAGACGTCCTCATTGGCTAGTATTGCAATAATAGAGGTTGTTGGTTGGTTGTTCTCTTTGGGTACTGAGTTCTTGAGTAGCCGTACACACATCCCTACTTCAGATATTTAGTCATATCTATTTATCTTTAGGATAAAAAGGTAAAGCTCTGATTGGAGGAAGTTGGGCAACAGATCCTTTGTCACAGTGGCCCAGATAGGCTGTAACCAGGACGATCCCGTACTCCTGATGGAGGGTAAGATGGAGGGTAATTGCCTCTGCGTACCCCCCCACCACCACCACGTCACATCTCAGCGCTGCTCTGAACCGGGCCGACCGCTGGAAGCCCTTATGTCTGCAGGTAATTGGTTCCAGGCAGAACCCAGAGATTGGGAGAGAGTAAAGCTAAGGCTGGTCCAGCTCTCAGCACCAGGATTAGCTCAGGCTTTAGAGCTCAAATCAGCCTCTTTACCTTCTGTTCTCTGGGGGGCGTAACGCCAGCAGCTCTTCCACCAGTAAAGAAGAGTGTTTAAGGCCTGCAGTGCCCAACTACAACAAAACCTACTGTTTCTTCCTGGGTGTACTTTTTTCTTCTGCTCCAGACAGGTCTGGCCTATAGGAGAAGAAAACTGTCTCACATGGTTTCTGATGCTTTTGGTGAGCTCTTCAGTTTTACTTTGAGTGAAGCCAGATTAAGCCATCCAAACCAAACTAGTCCAAGCCAAGCTAAACCAAACTAGACCAGTCCAAGGTAAACCGAGCCAAGTCGATCCAATGTAAACCAAACTAGGCCAAGCCAATTTAAACCAAACCAATCCAATGTGAACCAGGCCAGTCCAATGTAAACCAAACCAAACCAAGCCAATCTAAACCAAACCAAGTCAATCCAATGTAAACCAGGCCAAGCTAAATCGAACCAGGCCAATGCAAATTAAACTGGCCAAGCCAGTCTAAAACAAACCAGACTAACCCAATGTAAATCAAGCCAAGCCAAGACAATGTAAACCAAGCCAATCCAATTCAAACAAAACTAGGCCAAGTCAATATAAACCAAATCAAGCCAAGCCAATCTAAACCCAACTAGGCCAGTCCAATGTTAACCAAACCAGGCCAATCTAATGTAAACCAGGTCAATTCAATCTAAACCAAACCAATGCAGTGTGAACCTGACCAGTCCAATGTAAACCAAGCCAAGCCAATCTAAACCAAATAAAACCAATCAAATGTAAACCAGGCCAATGCAATCAGATGCAAGCAGATAATACTTCTCTTTAGTTTATTAACTGAAGAAGCTTTAATTTGCCTCTAATTCTTAAACCCAGCACATTCTGAAGTTCACTGGTCAGTGAAGGAAAAGTACATCACCATCTCCACCCCCGTTTCAGCCCCATGTTCCTGTGGGGGGGGGGGCTTGGTTGCGTGATCTTTTGGAGGAGATGCTCGTGGCTTTTAGCAGCTCTAAGTGTGTGAGGATGAGAGTGTGAGGCTGCCTAACAACCCTGTTAACCCTTGAGAATCCAGATTCAATTAAACTATTTGCTCTGTGTGAAGCCCAGCTGGGTTTGAAGACAGTGTCTGTGTGTGTGTGTGTGTGTGTGTAGTGTGTGAGTGTGTGTGTGTGTGTTAGTGGAGAGAGACTGGGTTTGTAGCCGGTCACTGGAGAGGGCTTTGTTTGCGCCTTCCACAGAAAAATAATGGGATTCCACCGAGCCTGGATCTCTGAGAGACAAGCTCGTCCTCTCCGTCTCGTTAGGACACATGCCTGCTGAGTCTGGCATCACCCAGTCTTACAGTGCCAACATGATCTCAATAAGTCACAATCCTGAGTTTATGAGAGCTCTGTGCTTGAGTTTTGTAAGGAATGCACGATGTATTGTTTTATAGTTGATAAATCACGATATCAGATTAATCTTTAGTTTAAAAGCAATTTAGTTGAAGTTCTGAGTAGCTACAGGTCATTTAAAACAGTGGATAGTAGTAGGGGCGGGACAGTATATCAATATTGTAATATACAGCTCTGAAGAAAAAATAAGAGTTATGAGTTTCTTTGATTTTGCCAAGTTAAAAACCTCTGGAATATAATCAAGAGGAAGATGGATGATCACAAGCCATCAAACCACCAAACTGAACTGCTTGAGTTTTTGCACCAGGAGTAAAGCAGTATAAAGTTATCCAAAAGCAGTGTGTAAGACTGGTGGAGGAGAACATGATCTTGGTTATAAAGCCTCCAGTATTGAGCTGTAGAGCAGTGGAAGGAACTGTGTTCTCTGGATTGATGGACCTCCATTCAATACTAGGATGAGTTGGTTCCTGACATCCTGACCTCACTTCTGAACTTTTGCTTTTGTGGCTGAATGTAATCAAATTCTCACAGCAATGTTCTACCCCAAAATCTAGTAGAGCATCTTCTCTGGACAGTAGAGACAGTAACTCAAACAAAAGCAGGATGAACTCTTTTTAATACCCGTTGGTTTTGTGTTCTTGATCTCCTCTAGGCGGCGTCGTCGGCGCTCAGCAGCCTGGGCCACGTCTACACGGCGATTGGCGACTACCCCAACGCCCTGGCCAGCCACAAGCAGTGCGTCCTGCTGGCCAAGCAGTCCAAGGACCAGCTGGCAGAAGCTCGCGAGTTGGGCAACATGGGCGCCGTCTACATCGCCATGGGGGACTTCGACAACGCCGTGCAGTGCCACGAGCAGCACCTGGGCATCGCCAAGGCTCTGGGCGATAAGCGCGAGGAGGCGCGCGCCTACAGCAACCTGGGCAGCGCCTACCACTACCGCCGCAACTTTGACAAGGCCATGTCCTACCACACCCACGTGCTGGAGCTGGCACAGGAGCTGGAGGAGAAGCCCATCGAGATGCGGGCGTACGCCGGCCTGGGCCACGCTGCCCGCTGCATGCAGGACCTGGAGCGCGCCAAACAGTACCACGAGCAGCAGCTCAGCATCGCCGAGGGCCTAAAGGACCGCGCCGCCGAGGGACGCGCCTCCTCAAACCTGGGTAAGAATCAGCATTCATTACTTTAAGATGTACCCAATGCTGACACAGATGTGCAAATGCACACACTTAAACAGCTCGTCCAGCTTTAATCTAAATGAACAGCCAGTTAACAATACCTTAGCAACCACTTGGAATACCATAACAGCTGCTTAGCAATGCCTTGCCAACCAGAAATGATAGCAACTGACTAAACTACCAATTATCAACACATACTTCAACCACCTGTAATGTCTTAGTGACTGCCTAGCAACACCTTAGCACTGACCACAGATATGATAGTAACCACCTAGCAACATCTTAGCAACCACCTGGAACACACTTAAACAGCTTGTCCAGCTTGTCTAATCTAACGAGTAAAAAAATGAAATAAATAACCACTTGGCAATACCTTAGCCACAACTTGGAATACCATAACAACTGCCTAGCAACACCTTGCCCACCATCACAAAATACTACTATGATAATAGCCACCTAACAACACCTTAGCAACTACTTAACATCAACGTATCAACCACCTTAGAAACGATACCTTAGCGCTGACCACAGATAAAATAGTAACCAACAATCAACAGCTTAGCAAGCAAACCCTTACAGCAAGTGATACTGTGGAATACCATAGCAGCAAATGAACAACCCCTTAACATCCACTGGTAACCCATAGCAACAACATAGCACCCATAGCATAGCAATGACCTTATTAAGTGTGACCACCCCACCCCATCCATTTGTCACCCACTATCAGACCTCACTCCATCTCCAATTATGTCACCAGTCACATGGCCTTTCTATGAGCCTTACAATCAAGCTCACTCACAGGATAACACCTCACAATTTACATATATGTATTTATAAATATACAGGTGTGTGGATTTCCAAACTGTTCCCAGGAGTAACACTTTTTTTTACTCATGTTTTTGTAAACTGTTCATTAAAAATGAACAAAGCTGTGTCGATTCTGATAATCAATAATGTATCGTAAAGCGATAATATCGTATTTTGATACTTTGATATATTGATAAGTACTGATATTTTCGTACAGCTCGTACTTTTGTAGACACACTTTAGGAAGTTTTGTTGAATAAAAGAATGATCTGAACTGGGTGATACTGGGTCGGTACAGCCCGGTCTCCCAGTGGACCCGTGTTCTTTAATGAACGCCCACTCAGGACTTCCTCCACCGCACTTAGTGTTCCCGCTGTCGCTCTCGCACCACCGTTTCTACACCGCGTCAGTGTGTGTAAGTGTGTGTGTGTAAGTGTGTGTGTTCACAGTGTAAGAGCAGGACAAATGGAGCCCATCAAAACCAAGTGTTGCCAAGCTCCGCCAATCACTCACTCTGACTCACCAGCGCCTCACTAATACTTTCTCCCAGCCGACACCAGCTCCATCACCTCCACCCAGCGCCAGCACTCTCCCAAATTAATAGATCAACTCCAACAAGAGAAATGTTCCTGTAGGAAGAGAAGAAGCTGCAGCAGATTGCAGGAAACGTAGAGAGCTACATCATGTGGAGCGGCTGCAGGTTAATAGTTATGTAAATATGTTCTCTCAGAGTGAAAGGAGGAGCGTTCATCTCAACTCCAATATAAACCACTGCATTCAGGGTTCTTCCTGCATTAAAGCTCAACACAACATCCTCAAACCATGAATTTCACAAGTTCTGAAGTTCTAAAGTGGAACAAATGACTCTGAAAAAAAAAGCTCTGGAAAAAATGAAGAGATCACTTCAGTTTCTGAATCAGTTTCTCTGATTTTGCTATTTATAATTTTATGTTTGAGTAAAATGAACATTGTTGTTTTATTCTATAAACTACAGACAACATTTCTCCCAAATTACAAATAAAAATATTGTCATTTAGAGCATTTATTTACAGAAAATGAGAAATGGCTGAAATAACAAAAAAATATGCAGAGCTTTCAGACCTCAAATAATGCAAAGAAAGTTTAAGGAGTTAGGTATCAATATTTAGTGGAATAACCCTGATTTTTTTTTGCATCATGTTCTCCTCCACCAGTCTTAAACACTGCTTTTGGATAACTTTATAAAACCAATCCTGGTGCAACAATTCAAGCAGTTCAGCTTAGGGCTGCAACAATTAGTCGATATAATCGACAATCTCTATTATTTAAATTTGTCAACTACAAATTTCTTTGTCGACTAATCGTTAATTCGTAACAGTACCGCATTACACAAACTGCTGGGGGCAGAAACACAATGGAAGACTTAGTTTGTGTCTCCAAAAGTGCCCAAACACAACAGATTACATATTAAATCACTAAACATCAGTAATTTCCATGTTTAGTCAACTTTCAGGTATTTAAGTGCCTTTTAAACCTCATGTTCAGCTGTTTCTATTGTTTTAAGAGACATGGCAGAAATAATCGTTGACTAATCGACTAATCGAAAAGTTATTGTCAGATTAGTCGACTATTAAATGTGGTAGTATAGATGATTGGTTGCAGCCGTAATACAGTATATTCTGTGTAAAAACAGGCTGAAAAAGAGCATAGCTTTTAGATTGCTTGATTTATCTATTAATTGTGAAGGCCACTGGACCTCGTATACCAGTCACCTCTCTCTCTCTCTCTCTCTCTCTCTCTCTCTCTCTCTTTTATACGCTAAGAGATGAATGCTACAGTTTATTGTTCGCTCTCTATTTGTTCTCCAGGCTCTTCTAACCCTGTGCTGCTTTAATGACCCTGAAATGACTATAGTGATGATCCACAGCTCCACTGCTCTGATTCTCTATGGATTTGAGAGCAGAGTTAGCGTCAGGGCGGCTAGCCCGCTAGTCTCCCTCCGTCCAGCTCCTGCTCCTGAAACGCTATTGATCAGGGCTGTCGATAGCAGGACGCTGGGAAAGAATGGCAGCACTTATAAAATTAATGATCGCACGCTGGCTCTACAACTCGGCTGCTTGGCAACAGTAATGCATGAATTGATTACAGCGTGAAAAGGGGGATTTAGATGAAAAAAAAAAAACAGGAGCAAATATTTATTGACGGCGCAGCGAGAGTTGCTTCAATACAGATTTAACCCTTTAGGTGCTGAAAAAAAATTGCTTGGGTATATACGCTGTAATATCAACGTATTTACTGTACACTCTTACTCTTATTTATTGTATAGAATAATTAATAATGCTGAGTTTTACTCAACATTAACATGTCCATAATTGCTGTAATTCATTTTTACTAGTAAAACCCTAATAACAGATATCTATAATTACTTTATTACTAGTATATATACATCTCTGCAAAAACCTTGCTGTTTTATTCAATAAACTACAGACAACATTTCTTCCAAATTCTAAATAAAGAATATTGTCATTTAGAGCATTTATTTGCAGAAAATGCGAAATGTGAAATGGGAAATCAGAAATCATGTTCTCCTCCTCCACCAGTCTTACACACTGCTTTTGGATAACTTTATGCTGCTTTACTCCTGGTGCAAAAATTCAAGCAGTTCAGTTTGGTGGTTTGATGGCTTGTGATCATCCATCTTCCTCTTGATTATATTCCAGAGGTTTTTAATTTGGTCAAATCAAAGAAACTCATCATTTTTAAAAGTGCTCTCTTATTTTTTTTCCAGAGCTGAGCTATTTATATAATTACAAATGTATATACTGTAATTCTGACTTTCTAATTTTAGATATGTATTATTTGAATTTGACTATTAATTATAATATTATTGGTATCTAAAAAATTGTTAAAACAATTTGATTGCATATTTTGTTTATAAAAAATAAGCGAATCATTAAATCATGTTTAGTTTGCGCTCTGAATTTTTATACACTAAATATTGATTACATTAATATTAATTCTACATCCACCGGGTCAATTTAACCTTGAGAAACCATTAATCACAGTTCTGCCCTGTTCAACAGAACCGGAGAGATAAAGCTCTAACACTCGCCGCTCTCTGGCCCGGTTCTGGCCCGGTTCTGGCCCGGTTCTGGCCCGGTTCTGGCCCGGTTCTGCAGGCTCTCTGGTGTTAGAGCAGCTCTCAGGTAGCAGCATTAGAGAGCCGTGTCTCTGTTGTGTGAGAGCTGATGTTTTATTCAGGGGTTTTGGGTTTGGAGGGATGGGCGATATTTAAGCTCTGAGTGTGGAGAATTGGATCTGAGGACAGTAGTGCTGAGAGGACAGGAACAGCAGGATGAGCTCTGAGAGATACACACACTCATTACACCACTGCTACACTACACACACACACACACACACACACACTTTTCATCCAGATCCTCCCCAACACAACACACACACAAACACACACACACACACTGTTTACCAACGTCCAGTTCAATCTGTAATCCGGCGAACATTGTGTTCTTCATCATACACAAGATCTTCTGTGTTTAGACAATGTGCATTAAAAAGACCTGAATAAAAAGAAAGAAAGAAAGATATATATATATATTTTTTACAATAGGACGAGGTTGAAATTTAGAATATTAAGTTAATTATTTTTTATTACACTACCCTATAATTCTGCGTACTAGCCTTTACTCACTATACTATAATATACTTCCTATAATCACTTTATTACACTTTATTCTTTTTTCTCCCCTATACTACACAATATTTCCTATACTCTACCCTATATGTTGCTCTATACTCTTCATATTATCCTATACTAACATATACTATTTATACTACTCTATACAACTCTATTTTACCTACTTTAAATACTATCCTATACTATTAATTCTACCCCTATACTACACTATATTCCTACTCTACATACTCTTTATTCTATCCTATACTACCCTGTTAACTATATTCTACAATATACTGCCATATACTATTTATTCTCCCCCTTCTACACTATACTCCATATACTGTACCCTAAGTTACTCTATACTCCTTATATTACCTTATACTAACGTATACTCTTAATACTCCTCTATACTATTTACTCTTCCCCATACTACACTATACTCCCATATACTCTTTATACTATCATATACTACTGTGTTAACTATATACTACCCTATATAGTTATTTATTCTCCCCATACTACACTATACTCCCTATACTGTACCCTATGTTACTCTTTACTCCTTATACAGCCCTATACTGCCATATACTCTTTATTCTGTCCTATACTACCCTATATGTTCTATACTACCCTATACTCCATTATACTACCTTATTAATGATTTACTTGTTTCACATCGTTTTCTGAAGAAATTTTGTTATTGCACAGAACTTTTGCACTCTCAGACAGGCAGCAGGAGAACATGCGTATTCCTGCTCTGATCCTGCATTAGTCGCATTAGCTGTGTTTTTTGTCCTGTAACCACAGAATTCCTCCTGGATGCGAGCGCGGTGTTTGGGGTCTGTGTTGGTGCTGCTGGTGTGGGTTTTGGATTGGGTTTCTCGCTGTGTAACAGCAGCACCAGGCCAAAGCCACCAGAAATAAAGCAGGGAGCGAGTATTGGCTTCTCCTGAAATGGGTCACCGTTTACTAAAATAAGGCTCTTTTTATAAATCGAGTTTCGCTGGGATTTGATGGCGTTAAACAATGGGAGCTTCGGCTGTGCAGCGGTTAGATTGACGAAGCACTGATGGTTCAGTATTTTCTGGCTCAGATTGAGGAATATATACAGCTCCTATTGTGCTGAAGATGTAGCAGCCATTACTGAGGCGTATAAACTGTTAGACTAGACTCCATCCGTCCAGCCCAGACACACAGCTGTCAATCAAAATGCAATTTACCTCGCTGTTCTCCTGAAGCCAAACAAAGCCCATCCTTCTGAAGTATTTCAGAGTAAACAGAGCTGCCATTTGTTTGTCTTCATTTCTCCCTCCAGCTTTACAGAGCGCCATAAATCACATGATGGAATATCGCCTCGTGTTTAATGTCTGACTCGTCAGGCTTTTCGCTGGAAGGAGGCGAGACAGGAAGTGCTGGAGGAAGGCAGGAGGCATAATACAGGAAAACAGCTCTGGTACTGATGTACTGGCCTCTGACGGATATCATCTCCAATCATTTTTACTACTCTGATCAGCTGTGAGGGGATTCAGTACTCTATATGTCCAAGTATTTGTGGATACCACTTTTAATTAATGCATTCAGCTACACAACAGGGAGTATAGGCTGAATATGGAGCATTAAAAAATAAAGGTATAGGGAGTGTAAGGTAGTATATGTAGTAATAAAGAGTATTGGAGAGCATCAGGTAGTATAAGCAGTAGAGGGGAGTATGGTATAGTGAGTATAAGACACTATGTAGACTATTGACTAAAATAAGGAGTATATGGTACTATACCAAGTAAAGGGGAGTATAGGATAGTATATATTAGTGTAGGGTAGTATAGGGAGATAAAAGGGAGTAAAACATTAACTCATTTAGAACTTAATAGCAGCAGCTCTATTTCTTAACAAAGGCTGGATTATCTATTATTTCTTGAATTATAACACAAAATAAAGCTCATTCTTATATTGCTGCAGTCATGTAGAATGAGAAAAAGAGATGATATGTGGTTTTAGATTGTATTTAAAGAGGATTTCTGTAGGTAAGATGTATTTTTTGCAGTGTGGTCAGTACACACCTGCTGACACCTCCCACATCAGCATTTTAAAGGCATGCTGGAGAGTGGAATGCAAGGTATGCTAAATATTATATATAAATATATATTTTCCTGTGTTCTTATCATAAGCTCCTATCATTAAATATCCATATCACACTGTATCACTCCTTCAGTAGGAGAGTGATGTCTGTCGCTGCTCTGTAGGTCAGGTAAGAGGATTACAGGGACACCTGTAGACGCTGCAGGAGCGCTCCCGTCCCCCCGTCCCCGTCCCGGGACTTAATTCCCCGACACCGGCATCTGGAGACTGGCAGCAGGCGGGTGGTCAGGTGGAGCGGGTGCTGCAGTCAGCATGTGGAGAATATAAACGCAGGGTGGGGGAGGTGAATCTTATCGTTCTCTATAATATTGTTATAAGACAAAAATGTTATATTTTAAATAAATCATTTTAAAATAAAATATCCACATTGATAATAATAGTATTTTGTCTTGAGCAAAGTCTGTGTCGTGTGTGTTTTGCTGCTGACTGTGAAGTTTATCGTTTGAATAATTTGGATGATGGTCATGATGCACAATATGTATTGCGATATTTTGCCACACAGATTAAAACTATTCTTAAAACACTGATTTTCAGTACTATCCCATTATCATGTATCATGCTCACATTTATCACAATATGAGCATGTATTGTTATATTGCCCAGCTAGTATAGTATAGCTATTTATGTTTGCCGTTTATATGCTGTATTAGTACTATGGTAGATTTATTTGTTACATTGTTATTACATTATTAAAATTAGTTGTTAAGAGAGTGAAGGTTAACAAACTTGGAGAAACAATGTTTATACTAAACAAAAGCTTATATATTTATTTTGCTGCAGAAGTATGTTCTTCAAATTAATAAAGCATTTTTTCAGGGTTTTGACTTAGCAGTATAGGGTAGTATACAGTAGTATGGGTAGTATGAAGTGATATAGGGAGTATAGGGTAACAGTAGTACACTACCCGACACATCGGGTAGTATAGGAAGTATAGGAAGTACACTGTAAAAAAAAACCTGTAGTTTTTACAGGAAAACGCTGGCAGCTGTGGTTACCAGAGTTTTCCTGTTAAAATTACAGACGATAAGTAAATAACTCTACTGAAAAAAAAATGTAAATTAATTTACAGTGATTGAAATCACTGCTAAATTACAATAATCTGTCAAGTTTACACAAATTAAATGTTAATTTTGCATAGCAGTGTTCTACATAAAAATACCCTTTCCTGTATTTTTTACCTCTAACAAATGTCTTTAGGGGAGTATACTGTAGTATAGGGAGTATAAGGTAGTGCAACAGTATAGGGTTATATGAGGAGTATAGCAGAGTACTGACTAATATAAGGACTATTGGGTAGTATAGGAAGTATTAAATAGTGTAGGGTAGTATACAGAGATGAGTGGAGTATAGGACAGTATAGACTAGTGTAGGAAAGTGTAGGGAGTACAGAGGAGTATAGGATAATAGGGTATTGTAGGGTACTATAGGGTGTATAAAGGGTGTATAAAGCCATATATGGTGCATAAGTAGAGGGAAGTATTCAAGTAGAGGGGTTACAGAATATTATAGAGTTATGTAGGGCAATATAGGGTAGTATAAGAAGTATAAGGTAATATAAGTATAAGGTTGTATATGGAGTATAAGGTTGTATATAGAGAAAGGTAATAAAGTAGAGGGCAGTGTAGGGAGTTAAACATTAACTCATTGAAAGCAGCAGTGCATCTTTCTTATCTTCTAAAAGTGTGATTTTACACTGTACAGTGATTTTACACGTTTTGCTTGTTTAAGCACTATTTCTTCACATGTTTTTACATATAGACAAGAATATTGTTTTGGCAAAAATACCCTGTAATAAAGTGACATTATTATATTATATAAATGCAGAGCTTTTTTTTTTGGCTGGAGTTAAACAGACTCCGGACTCTTTTTACTGAAATATCATAAACTGAGCTTTGATGCTCGGAGTGTCGATCAGACTCAGGGCAGTCCTTCAAACAAACATTATAAATCCGGCTCTCCCCCGACGCGGCAGATCACTGGCGGAATAGAGTGATTTAAGGCTGTGGCCCGTTTCCCCGTCCCGACTGACTCTACCTCCTTTCATATCCTCAGATAACGTCCTACTTGAACTCATTACAGCGCTGTCGTATCTGAAGTATTATCCCTGCGTGAGAAACGCCATGTTCTGAATTCATTACACTCCTCATCAAAGCTCTCGCGCTCCCCCGACGCGGATTTGACAACTTTATGAAAACAGATCAAACCAATTCTCATTAGAATTTCCACGTGTGTTACACACTGCACCTTTAATAATGCAGTATATTACATTATTAACTCAAATGCAGCACGCATACCTTTTAATTACATGTTTATAACACAGGGAAATGTGTTAAAATCATTTATTATATATATATATTATTTATTCTGATCTCATTTAGTCATTTATGTCTAATTCTTTAAGTATTTCTAATCACTCATTTGATTCAGAGTGCTTCATGAGTGTAACAGTTTGGGCATGCCCACAATAGTGCACTATAGGACTCTGTGGGCGTGGCCTAAGCTTTTGTTCTTAATGGCTTTTTTATTTTTTCTCCTTACATTACTTTTACGTTTACACTTTAAGTAGTTTTGAAACCAGTACTTTTTAAACACTTTTACTTAAAGAGTAAAAAGCTTGAGTTAATGCTTCTTCAACTTCTACAGAAGTATTATTTTATTAAACTCGAGTATCTGCAGTATACTTCTACCTACAGAGTAATGAATGAATAAGAGATACACAATATGGGTACAGCTTAAAGTATTATTTGGAAATATGAATGAATATAGTGTATTGCATTCTCTCAGTTCCTTCAGACGTATGATAAACGAATACAGTACAAGTAAAGAAATTATGATTGGCAGGCGTGACCGGCTAAACAGTGGTACAGTACGCCTGGGTTTGGACGGCTACAGCTCGAGCGATTTGTGATTTGGCAGCGTTTGAGAGAAGCTCTGGACGCAGCGTTTGTTAAACGTACACAGAACAACCCGGAGCAGCGGAGTAGAAACGAACCCTCCCTCTGGGGAACGCGGTGGGCTTCACACTTCCGAGTTTTTATCACGGAAGCACAATTACCAGCTCCTGGCATGTATTCCTGCGCCGAGCGCCCGGGGAATCCTCCTCAAACATCCGAGGCATCCGTCACGAGCGCCATCTTTCAGTTTCTGTCCTCTAATAAATGAGGAATCACAGGGTTAAGTATTGATAATTAGTCACAGAAGATCGAGGCCGATTAAAAGAAAACATTTGAGGATGGAGAGGAGCTGTAATGGGTGCTTTGGTGCTCGGGTGGGTTCTAAGCTGGCACTAGCCCTAATTGGATTTTCCACATGCTGCTAATCTTGCCTTGGCATTCTCTGATTGACAGTGAGCAGATGGGCATTCCCTGTCTCGAGCTCCTGTTCGGAGGCTTTCAGACCAATCGTACGACTTGTGCGACTAGTACGACGTTTGAGTGAACAAACATACATCCCCTGAGTACACCACGGATTCTCCGGTCCACTGGTGTACTTTCACACTGCTAAACCACTCTTTTCTAGTTCATTACAAGCATTGACTAGCAGGCAGGTAGCTTAACTAGCTAACATAAACTATATTACCCAAATATTGTGTTGCTAGCCTACCTTCTGCTAAATTACACTATCTATACAAGAAACACAGACTTAACAATACAATACAAATGTATCGCCGCTGTCCAGTGAAAAACACTAATCTCCAAAACAGCAACTTTACAGGAGAGAGAAAAAACATTAAAAGAGTTTATTTCAG
Source organism: Astyanax mexicanus (assembly GCF_023375975.1). Classification (NCBI taxonomy): domain Eukaryota; kingdom Metazoa; phylum Chordata; class Actinopteri; order Characiformes; family Acestrorhamphidae; genus Astyanax; species Astyanax mexicanus. The sequence goes on from NC_064427.1 coordinate 1,174,330, forward strand.
GTCCTTTTGAAGAGTTTCTATTGGTCTGTTCATCAAGACATTTTGTCACAGTTTAAGGTACAGTTTGTCTGTTTAAATTATGTAGTAAACAAAAAATCGACAAGTGGAGATAAGTGTTTTTAATAAGACAGCAACGATATATATACATATATTCTTCTTCCTTTCTCTCCTTTTCTGGCTTCCTGGTGGATAACTCCATCGCTTCATGTTTGCTGAAGGTTCATATTTTGCCGGCTGCAGGAATGACGAACCTGCCTGGATGGCTACTGTCAGCTATTAGTGATTAGTGGAAGGGGTTCAATTAAGGGGGATTCTGATAACAGTATTATAGGTCTTTTCTGCACTGACCATCATAGAATTTAAAGGGGAGCTGACTCATTCAATTTATAACCAGTCATTGTCTGGGGGCCCCAGGCCAGTCCTATACAAATTATTGGTTTGCGTGTCTTGTTGCAACAGACCTTAAGAACTTCGCCTTTCATCTCGGATGCGCTTGTAGTCCTGTAGTTCTGTAGTCCTGTTGTTCCGTCTGGAGTTCCCTCAGCACCCCGGTTCCAGAGCTCATTTCTGGTCAGCACGGCTTCTTTACCAATTACGCGAGCGTCGCCACCGTTAACTACGGTTGCCCACTGTTGGTCCCACTCACACGTTCCGTTTTCCGCTCATCCCAGCACTTTCCCTTATCCGCGGCACTTAGCGGACTGCGCTCTGGTTTGCGGAGGAAAGGAAGCGATTAGCGCTCGCTGCGAAGTGGAAGCCAAATCATATGGATGCAAGATTAATGCTCCCACCACGTTCACCCTCAACTTATTTTCCATCTTAAGTATTCATTAGCTTCCCCTCCAAACTCCCCGCGCCCAGCTCCCACCACCCCCACTGCTCCCAAAACCACCGCCCCCACCACTGCTCCCAACACCCCGCCGCTTCACTGCTCTCCAGACCTCCAAAATCCAGATCCCTCCATGAACTGAGTTAAACACAGGAGTGGGACAGAAGAGGGCTGGGGCGGGGGACACAGACAGGGACGCTATGAAACAGGACGTCCCTCCTGCGATGGTAATGATTATTTTATGGAAACTCCAAGCTGAGACTACAGTAGGGAACCCCAGAAGCTGCCAAGACTTATCCCAGGACGGACGAGCCAGAGCTGGGTGTTTTGGACGGTTTCGTTTCTCTTCTTTTTCAAGTTCTCCGCGTCTTCGTCCTCCGGGTAAGACGAGCTTGAGCTTGAAAGGCGCAGAGACGCAGAGACCGAGGAAAGCAGAGCTCCAGAGTCTGGGCTGGGTTTTTCTTTTTTTTTTTTCATTATTCCAAGATATTTTACAAACTCGCTCTTCAATTATTAAACACTCTTCGCTGGAGTCTTGTTTTCTGGCTTTTTTGAACACTGCTACATCTTAAGAGACTTGAGAAAGACGCACTCGCGTTTTTTTTTCTTGCCTTTCCGGGGTTGTGTCATGTTTGCGTATGCTAATTTCTTGTATAGAGGCTTGTTAAAATTATATTAAAAAAGAAAGAAAATGCAAGAGAATGAGAACTAGATCAGCTCGGTGTACATTACATTATAGTGTATTCATCAGAGCTTTTCTTCTGTCTTTGATTGACTTCCTCTTCTTCATGTCAGAAACATCACTGTCATTGGTGTAATCAAAGATTTTTACTACTAATTGTACTACTTGTACTCTTGTATTCTGATTGCTCTGCTTAGATATTGATGTGTATTGATCATTTATTTAAAAAATGGAATTGTTTCAATGACTTGTTTGGCTTTTTTAGGTCTCATTTCTTCTGGATGATTCAGAATGTTTATTTTCTTTCTCTTCCTCCACAGGAATAATCCACCAGATGAAAGGAGATTACGAGACGGCTTTGAAGCTGCACAAAGCTCACCTCTCCATTGCCCAGGAGCTGAACGACTACGCTGCCCAGGGCAGGGCCTACGGCAACATGGGCAACGCTTACAACGCTCTCGGCGCCTTTGACCAGGCTGTGCGCTACCACCGGCAGGAGCTGCAAATCTCCATGGAGGTCAACGATCGTGCCTCGCAGGCCTCTACCCACGGCAATCTGGCCGTGGCCTACCAAGCCCTGGGGGCTCATGATCGAGCCCTGCAGCACTACCAGAACCACTTGAACATTGCCCGCGAGCTACGCGACATCCAGAGCGAGGCCCGGGCCCTGGGGAACCTGGGGAACTTCCACTGCTCGCGGGGCGAGTTCCCTCAAGCCGTGCCCTACTACGAGCAGTACCTGCGGCTCTCGCCTGACCTCCAGGACATGGAAAGCGAGGGCAAGATCTGCCACAACCTGGGCTACGCCCATTATTGCCTGGGCAGTTTCCAGGAAGCAGTAAAGTACTACGAGCAGGACCTGGCACTGGCCAAAGATCTGCACGATAAGTTGAGTCAAGCCAAAGCCTACTGCAACCTGGGCCTGGCCTTCAAAGCCCTGGGTGACTACAACAAGGCCGAAGAGTGCCAGAAGTACCTTTTATCTTTGTCCCAGTCGCTAAACAACTCGCAGGCCAGGTTCCGCGCTCTGGGAAACCTTGGCGACATCTTCCTCTGCAAAAAGGACGTACCCGGTGCAATCAAGTTCTACGAGCAACAGCTGGCACTGGCGCATCAAGTCAAGGAACGTAAGATGGAGGCCAATGCTTACGCTGCTTTAGGGGCTGCATACCGGATGCTGCAGAAGTACGATAAGGCTCTTGGATACCACACGCAGGAACTGGAGGTATACCAGGAGCTTGGGGACAGCCAGGGAGAGTGCCAGGCTCACGGGCACCTCGCGGCTGTCTACATGTCCCTGGGGAAGTACAGCATGGCCTTCAAGTGCTATGAGGAGCAGCTGGAGCTCGGCCAGAGGCTGAAGGATCCTAGCGTGGAGGCCCAGGTCTACGGGAACATGGGCATCACCAAAATGAACATGGGGGTGATGGAGGACGCCATTGGCTACTTTGAGCAGCAGCTGGCTATGCTGCAACAGCTTAGTGGCAACGAGGCAGTGCTGGATCGTGGCCGGGCGTACGGAAACCTGGGAGACTGCTACGATTCACTAGGTGACTACGAGGAGGCCATCAAGTACTACGACCAGTACCTATCAGTGGCACAGAGCCTGAACCACATGCAGGATCAGGAGAAGGCCTATAGAGGACTGGGCAATGGACACAGGTAAATGTCCCTTTTCTTGTGTATTAGAGACAGTATAAGATCATTATCTATATTTCTGCTTAAATTGTTCCTAATCAAATTGATTACGACACAAATATTAGACTTGCTTAATTATTTATTAAGGGAAATGATTTATAAACATTTTCTTTCTTTTCTGTAGCCATTCAGAAACACTTGTGTTATTGGGGTCATTGTCTTGCTGCATGACCTATATTATCTTGAGATGTCCTGATTTTGTTTCTTCAGAATTTGCTTGTATTATACAGAATTCAGAATTCAATGTTCTGGTCTATAAAGGAAAGCCATCCTAAGCCAGGTACAGCACGACAGACCCCAACCATGATACTACCACCCCCAAGTTTAACAGTTGGAATAAGGTTTTTTAATACTGAAATGCAATGTTTTTTTCTTTCTCAAAACACATACATTTTTAACACAGTTTGTGTTTTTATATTCTCCTTATTTACTTTATTTAGGGTTTACAAACGTTTATGGGTTTACAAACGTTAAAGCTCTTCTGTAATTGGAATAATTTGATTGAGTCACAAACTGTCCCTTTGAGGGCAATTAAACCAGTCAATATCTCAGAGTCTTTGCTTCCTATTAGAGTGAAGCATTCGTTCAGAGTAGAGAATATTAGATTGATTTCAGTGCTAATCTACCAGGATTAAGTATCTAATACCAGGATTTATTCAGCATGTTTATGGTGTGAAGAAGAGATGCAGCAATGGATCACACTTTCTGTTCTAATGGTTTTTTTGAGATAAAGTCAATAGACCCAGTTTAAACCAGTGGAGCACTGGATGCTGCATTGTTATAAAACAAATGTACCACCAAAAATAGCAGTGCAGGTTCAATAGGAGCACAATTAATCAACACACAGTAACATACGCAAGGAATCGTGTCTTTCTATTGGGCCCATGACCTTACCAATAACACATATACTATACATCCCAATTACACACAGTTACACCATACATACACTCCCTACCCTACAGAACACAAGAGCCCGGCAGCAGAAGCTGGTTAGTCTGGTTAAACAGGTTGACCATCTTATTTCTTGTCAAAAATAGGTTATGTGTTTATTTGATGTTAGTTTGATGGTTTATTTGGTCTGCTCGATGGTCAACCAGTCCAACCAGCATGATTAAGGTCATCCAGCAATACTAAGGTCAATCAGCTGGTTGAATAGCATGTCCAGAAAAACCAAGATTGGCAACCAGCATGACCAGCCAGCAGAACCAAACTGATCAAATTGCATGACCAGGAAAACCAAGGTGGTAAACCATTTTGACAAGTAAAAACAAGATGGTTGACCAATATGACCAGCAAAACCAAGCTGGTCAATCAGTATGACCAGTAAAACCAAGATGATTGACCAATATGACTAGCAAAACCAAGGTAGTTGACCAGTATTACCAGCAAAACCAAGCTGACTTACCATTATAATCAGCAAAATGAAAGCTGGACAACCAGCATGACCAGCAAGACCAATATGGTTAACCCAAATGACCAGCAAAACCAAAAGCACGCTGGTTGACCAGCAAGACCAGAAAATTCAAGCTGGTTGAACTGCAAAATCAATTTTTTTGAAGACTATGACCAATAAAACCAATCTAGTCAATCATTATGTCCAGCAAAACCAAGGTGGCTCACCATTATAACCAGCAGAATTAAGCTGGACAACCAGCATGACCAGCAAGACCAAGATGGTTTTAACTGAATTACCAGCAAAACCAAAAACGGGCATGTTGACCAGCTAGACAAAGAAAATGAAGCTGGTTAAACTGCAAAATCTAGTTTTTTGATGAGTATCACCAGCAAAACCAAGATGGATCACCCACTTGACCAACAAAACCAAAACCGGGCTGATCAACCAGCAGGACTGGGAAATTCAAGATGGTTGAACTGCAAAATCAATTTTTTTAACAAGTATGACCCGAACAAAAGTTAGTCAGTCTGTATCAATCAGCAAAACCAAGAAACAAAGCTAATGTGACCAAGCATGTTGAGTATTTACAGTATTTTTATCTTAATGACCCATGTTTTAACCACCTTAGCCCATCAAATACCATCTAAAACCAACATAAACTGGTCCTGAGTTGGATTATATTCTCCTGCTTACTTAAAATATGTCTGTAAATGTATTAGAATCATGGAAGCTCTAACCGCTAGAGAAGCCATCAGTCCATGTACAGCCATGCGTGTCTAACTGATTGACCCGAATGACCAACAAAACAAATCAAATTGTCCAACATGACCAAGCATGATCTAATCAAATGGAACATACGTTGTTCTGGTTGAGAGCTCATTGACCAGCTAGCTTTCCAACCACCTTGACCTTGAAAGACAATCTTAGACCAGCTGAAACCAACCTTAAAATTCCTGAGCTGGATTTTTTTTATAGTACAGCAGGCTACACTGTCTCACTTACTTGAAATATGTCTGTAAATTTAATAGCAACATGGAAGCTCTAACCGCTAGAGCAATCCTGATTGACGAAGCCATCAGTCCACGGACAGCCATGCGTGTCCTCGCAACGTTCCAGCGGCGGCGGCGTAGCGCACCACCCATCGTCTTTAATTAACATCCACTCAGCTGCTTAAACGCTCTGACAACGTCCCAGAGCCCTCTGTCCGTTCTGCTTACTCCCTCCACTCTCCTGTGTGAGAGTATCGGCAGCAGGATTTGATGAATGGGCTCGTGCATTGACTGTCAGAGAAGATGCTACCAGTTGGGAGGTTTGGGATGTTTTGGGGGGGGTGGGGGAGCCCCCGCCGGGCCTACAGTATACCAATCTCATCCACACTATCATCCATCAGACGTCCTGTAAATCCCCCGTCACCCTGCTGCAGTCCAACAGGAAGGTAAATTGCATTGTCAAAGGGGCAATAAGCCCGGTGCACCCCCCGCTGACCCTTCACCTCCAAGCCCCACCCACCCCCAGTGGAAAAAATAAAATGTAAAAAATGAGAAAGCTCTTCCTCGCCACGATTGCCGGAGACGCAACCAAAAAGAGCCTCATTAAGCCTCGACATTACAGACTGTTTGTTTCATTTACATATGACAGAACTAATAGCGGCGTAATTCCTGCCGACTACGCCACAAGCCGAGATGATACATGGCTTCTTAAGTACCGAGCGCTTCCTGGCAGCCTCCTCGCGCGAATACAGTCAGCTCTAATAATTCCTCACACAAACTGTTCCCCACTTAGACCTGCGACGAGACTCTTCTCCCGCAGGACTCTTCTCCAGCAATCGTCTCGAGATATCTCATTTGAAACTGGGCTACGGAAAGGAGTAACGGATCACGCGTCCCGCCACCTTTTACATTTCAAACGGCTCACATTAGATATGATGTTCACTGCTCTGAGATCCCCGGAGATTACGCCTCTCTGAGTACTAAAAAACTGGAGCAATATTACTGCTGTTCTGTCCTCAACTAAAATGCCTCGCTTGTGTCAACAGGCAGATAAAATTTCTCTTCAGTAAACACACTGACGTTTAGAGTAGAAGAAATCAACATAACACTGTGTTACATTCAAAATCCTGAAGTAGATATTTATATATACAGCTCTGGAAAAAATGAAGAGAGCACTTCAGTTTCTGAATCAGTTTCTCTGATTTTGCTATTTATAGGTTGTTGTTTTATTTTATAAACTACAGACAACATTTCTCCCCAATTCCAAATAAAAATATAAAAAATGTAATTTAGAGCATTTATTTGCAGTATCACATTTTTCATGCATCTTGTCATCATGTTCTCCTCCACCAGTCTTACACACTGCTTTTGGATAACTTTATGCTGCTTTACTCCTGGTGCAAAAATTCAAGCAGTTCAGTTTGGTGGTTTGATGGTTTGTGATCATCCATCTTCCTCTTGATTATATTCCAGAGGTTTTTAATTTGATAAAATCAAAGGAACTCATCATTTTTAAGATCAGAACACTTTTACAGAACAAATTTAGAAAAGGAATAAAAGAAACAAGTACAATAAATTGAACAATTAAAATTAAAACCTCTGAGTTTTGCCTTTTGCATCCCGTCATTGTCTAGAAAATCGATTTTTGCCATTTGTGAATCGACTCCTCGAATCGAATTGTCCGTATGTGAACTGAGATGTATTCTTAAATACATTTTTCCCCACCTCTATTAAACATATTGTTTAAATGCCAGTCGTGTATTAAGGATTATTAGAGAAAGAAAGCTACTATGAAGCATGTCTTAGAAGCTTATCTTATCTTATCTTATCTCAGCGTAGTTAATCTTAGCCTAGCTTAATTTAATTGATATCTCCAGTTTTGCTCCTGAACGTCCTGTTCTCCTCCTCCCTCAGAGCGATGGGGAACCTGCAGCAGTCTCTGGTGTGTTTTGAGAAGAGGCTGGTGGTGGCTCATGAGCTGGGCGAGTGCAGCGGGAAGGCGCAGGCGTACGGGGAGCTGGGCAGCCTCCACAGCCAGCTGGGAAACTACGAACAGGCCATCTCCTGCCTGGAGCGTCAGCTCGCCATCGCCCGAGACACCTCCGACCCCCTGCTGGAGGGCCAGGCCAGCTGCGGGCTGGGCGCCGTCTACCAGCTGATGGGCGAGTACGACACGGCGCTGCAGTTCCACCAGCGAGACCTGCAGATCGCCGAGGAGATGAGCAGCTCCGGCTGTCAGGGTCGGGCGTACGGGAACCTGGGCCTCACCTACGAGTCTCTGGGGAACTTCGAGCGGGCGGTGGTTTACCAGGAGCAGCACCTGAGCATCGCCGCCGAGACCAACGACCTGGCGGCCAAGACTCAGGCCTACAGCAGCCTGGGCCGCACCCACCACGCCCTCCAGAACTACTCCCAGGCAGTGATGTACCTGCAGGAAGGTAAGGGGCGGAGCTACAGAGGGTGATCAATAATAATGATAATAGTAATGGTTTATTTGTAGATTTGATTTGCCAGAATCTAGTGTAAATACAGCAGAAGTTTGGACTTTTCCTAAGCATCCTAGTTTTGCATGTTCATGTGCAAAATTCGCATAGATTTTGCATTGTGTGGATCTGGACTGAACCACATCATTTCAGTTTGGGTTTTTAGGATAAACAGAAATAATGTGCCTGTAATTATGAATTTGTTATTATTATAGCATTAATTTTAAGCACTAGTCAGTTGGTATGCAGTAGGGCAATATTTTAACGTATTGTGTGTAAATCGAGTAGCCGCTCCCATTTCTTCCCATTTCAGCCTCAGGAACCACAAAACCAAGTTAACAGAGTGTTTTGGTTTGTTTAACACAGTTTTTAAGTTACTACATGATTCCTTATCTGTTCCTTCATAATCTGATAGATCACTTCACTATTCATTTACTATGTAGGAAAAAATAAAAATATAAAAACACTGAAAAACAGCATCCAGACCTGAACACAGCTACAGTAACATCAGCTCAGACAGTCCAACCTGCAGTACATCAGCTCCTACACTCCTCACACAGACGCAGCTCTGTGTGCTATACAGTTTTAATCACAGCCGTCTTTCACACACACACACACACACACACACACACACTCACACACACGCTTTCTCACTCCTACACACGTGAAGAGGCCATACTCAGCTAATTGGCTGTCAGGCAGGGGAATGCAGGGGGTTTATGGCAGGTGTGAGGTAGTGTGTGTGTGTGTGTGTGTGTGTGTGTGTGTGTGAGTGTGTGTGAGTGTGTGTGTGTAACAGTCTGTATCCTGGTTGAAGACGACTGCAGGGTTATTATTAAAGAGTTGGGACTCAGATCCAATAAAATGCTGGGTTTATCAGATAAAGACCAAACCCAACACCAGCCTGCAAAATATGATCAGATTTGTCCAACTTTACTGTGCTGCTGGAATAAACTGATTTTACTGACTAAACTGAAAGATATTCTTATTTGAAAAAGTTTTTTTTTTAAGGCTGTGTGGAATCAAAGTATTTTATAGGCAAGATATATCCACTTATATAAAGATATAGATATACAACTCTGGAAAAAGTAGGAGAGCATTTTATTTTCTCTCAATCAGTTTCTCTAAATGAAAAGTAAAATGAACATTGTTGTTTTATTCTATAAACTACAGACAACATTTCTCCCAAATTACAAATAAAAACATTCTCATTTAGAGCTTTTATTTACAGAAAATAAGAAATGACTGAAATAACAAAATAGATGCAAATATCAATATTTGGTGGAATAATCCTGGTTTTTAATCACAGTTTTTTTTTCATGCATCTTGTCATCATGTTCTCCTCCACCAGTCTTACACACTGCTTTTGGATAACTTTATGCTGCTTTACTCCTGGTGCAAAAATTCAAGCAGTTCAGTTTGGTGGTTTGATGGTTTGTGATCATCCATCTTCCTCTTGATTATATTCAATGGGTATTGACCTGATTTTGATGTTGTGCATTTCAAGCCGAGGAAGGTGTACTTTTCCTGTTGTTATGATAGCAAAGACACTGACATTATGCCCTAAATCAAGCTGCACAGTGCACAGATCACTGAAACAGGACCCTTTATATTTAATTAGCTATAAAATTTGATTGGCCCCAAACCATAGTTAATGAAATTGATCCGGACATCCCTACTATAACATAATCACACATTTATATCTTTCAATACACAGTAAATACATGTATGTTTGGTTTTGCAAAATATAAAACTAATTAATAAATCGCCGTCTGTCTGTCTGTCTGTCTCTCAGGTCTGCGTCTGGCGGAGCAGCTGGGCCGGCGTGAGGACGAGGCCAAAATCCGCCACCGTCTGGGGCTCTCACTGTGGGCCAGCGGCAACCTGGAGGAAGCCCAGCACCAGGTACACAAACACACACACACACATTATACACACACACACACATGTCCAAACTTGCCGAAATGGCACTCAGACTACACCGGATTTCCCAGGCTGGTCTAATGATCGGCCTGTAGGTGGATTGTTTTTGTGTGAATGAGTGTGTAGTATAAGTGTGTGTGTAGTATAAGTGTGTGTGTGTGTGTGTCTATTTTGAGTCTTTGTGGGACTGTCATCTCCAGCTGTCCGTCACTCTGAGAGCGGCAGGAAGGGGCGGAGTTTGATAGTCGTCCCACACACTTTCAGTCTGTTTTAGTTCTAATTGATTTGGTGCTGTCAGAACCGACGCAGCGCAAACATCGCCCGCGCTCACGCTTCCCTTTGTGTACAGAGAAACTACTCAGCCTGATCCTCCTCGCACACACACTCAGACACACACTCCTACACACACACACTCCTACACACACTCCCACACACACACATCAGCGGTATCAGAGCTGCAGTGTTCAGGAAAGAGGTAGGACTATTGGGCTGTCAAAGAGCCTGTAGTGAAGCAGTTGAACTCGGTGTTGACCACACGAGGATTTGTTGGTCATCTCCACCAAGACAAAACCAGAAAGGCAGTGGAGTCCTGCGTTTGTCTTGGTGGAGATGGAGATGCCCAACAAATGCTTGTGTGGAGGCACCATGGTCAATGCTGAGACGAACCATCAATTTCTTCAACAGTCCGATGTTACTGTAATGAATAAATAAAGAATAACCCTTAATTGTCATTGCACATTATTATAATTACACAACACAATTGGATTAAGCCCTTGGTGCAATTTAGGGTAAACAGATGTAGTAGAGCATAACATAAATGATTCACTATAAATTAAAAGTGATCCATTATACGCAATCCACACAACTGCAGCATCAGTTATTGCACTGAACTATAAATGAACTATATGGTTTTGTTCAACAGAGATGTGGCCCTTCCATAAAAACTGTCTCTGAAATGGTTTGTCCTTGTTTTAAGTTAAAGTTTAAGCCTATAACGTGTGCCTGAGGACAGTAGATCAAACATCCGATGTCCTGATCTGTTTAATCTGTCTAATGAGGTTCTGAATATTGCACACTCCGGTGCCTGTTTTCAATACTTTTCATAATTTTTATATGTATCTATTTCTAAACTAACGATTAATCAGAATGATATGATCAATAAATAAAAAATATATAACATAATATATAACATTTTATAGGAAAAAAAACTATGAAAGAAACATTATCTGCACAAATTACCTCTTATTTAAGTGATATTTATATATAATTACATACATTTTTGTTTTAATGCTTTAACATGATAAGTGTTTCTTACTGCTTTTTAAAGCATTTTCATGATGTATTATCAGTATATTATTGCATAGTTGCTGGATTGTCAGTTTTTGATGCATTTTCAGGCCTAAAATATGTTAAATAAATATTGCATATTGTAAAAATGTTTCTGAACACCTAAAAAATAATGTTTTTACGAGTTGTTGACGACAGCAAACTACTAGTAGTCATTTAAAACTGTGAATTTTGTGTATTTTTATGCTGGTTTCTCGTTTCTCTGCAGAGAGTTTAGTGTTGAAGTACTGAAAGTGGAGTTCAGACGGGCGGGGAGCTGCTGCTTTTTCAGGATTGTTTCTTGGTGCTTCAGCTCGGGAGTCGCGGGGTCGCTGGAGCTCTGCGGCGCGGGGAGATTGCTTTCGGGCCTCTGGCGTTTTTGGGCCGAGTCGGTTTCCACTTTCTGTGAAGGCAGATGGAGGAGCTGATTTCAGAGTGCTGGCTCTGCACTCGTCTACTCCAGCCTGCCGCTGTGAGATACGGCTCCTCCGGGACGAGCTGCAGATCCGACTTCCTGCGTGAATTCTGCGCTCCGGCTGCGATACAGTGCATTTCTCCCGCGCAGTTCGCTCGTGTTGCCGTGGCTCGCGGTGCCGTGGCTCGCGTTGCCGCGGCGATCTGTCAGATTACTTGCGTGCCGCGGCTCTTCGGGGAACGGCGCTGGATAAGACGATAATGTCTCTGTATCGTCACGCGGCCAGCCTCGCCAATTAACCGCTCACGCCGGAGGGAGAGCGAGGGGGCGGAGTCTACATCTGTTGTAGCAGCTCTGTAGAGACATCAGATATCACTGATAGTTCAGAGATAAGAAAGTAGCTTATGTAGAATATCAGTGCTCTCGAGATAACCTCTCCTCTTTTAAATGTTTTTCTGTAATTACTTTTTTCAAAATTTGTCAAATTTCTAATTCTATGCATAATTGAATCATTCAGAGTGTGGTCAGAGTAGAGTTTGGTATGAAGTGATCTATTTCATAAAGAAAGAAGCTACAGTTTCTACAAACAAATTATAAGGCACATTTTAAGCGATACTAGTAAGGAATAAGGGTGTTGCCATGTTTCCCTTCTAATGATGAAGCTGAGGGAAATGTCTAAGTAAACTAAACTGTAGTTCTTTTATTTCAAAGTTAACCGAGCGCTGGATGTTAATCTACACAGATTTCTCTCCTGAAAACGTTTTATTTGGGTGAGTAAAGAGCTTTCGTTTATTTACATCAGGCTAAGATTTACAGTATTTTAGTGCAGTTAGCAGCGCTTAGCGCTAGTAAATGCCCCCCGGCAGCGCTATACTGAGGAATCCTGAGTGTTGTGATAAACCAGAGTGATATTAGCCAGCGGTTCATCTCACGTAGCCTGTTTTAACACGGTAAACATGCTGACCTCGGAACAGTGAAAGAGCTAGCGCTATAGTTAGCGGCTAAAGCTAATACTGCATTTGCAGTATTTTTAACAGCACAGTTGGTGGTTAGTGGTTAGCGCTAGTTGATTTTCTGTATTGACCTTTAAATTCCGCAAACCCTCTGAAAACCGTGGAATAAATATGATTTAAAGTTCTACATCACATAAAATAAGTAAAAATGAGCTCTAATTACTATCGGCTAGTTTATTATTAAAGGTTTACACAGTAAAGGACAGCTGTGTGTGTGTGTGTGTGTGTGTGTGTGTGGTCAGTGTAAATGGGTGGGAAATGAAAATGAAAGTCAGAGAGGGCAGTGTGTGTTTATGTGTGTGTGTGTGTGTTTATGTGTGTGTGTGTGTGTGTGTGTGTGTGTTTGTCTGTGAGTAATGCTGTAAGCATGGCTGTTGATGCTCCTCCCCCACATGACTCAGTATAAGAGTGTGTGTGTGTGTTTAGATGGATAAATGACGCTGAATTGGTCTGTTGCAGATTGTAGGCCATGTGTGTATATGACTGTGTGTGTGTGTGTGTGTGTGTGTGTGTGTGTGTGCGTGTGTGTGTGTGTGCGCATGCTCTGCCAATGCATTCCACTCTTAATTGATTGCAGGCTGGCCTTGGCGGATGCTGACGAAAGGAACACTGCATTCCACTGCCGCAGCCCTGCTGCACACACACACACACACACACACACACACACGCTCATATACACACTCTATAAACACACACATGCACATATATACATCCCATTGACCATTAAATGGAACACATTAATGTATACATGCAAGATTCACAATAATCAAAACACACACACACACACACACACACACACACACACACATACACATACACTTACACTAATACACTTACAAATGCACACACACACAATTACACAAATAATTTCACACACACACAGACATAGACTTATACACATGCATACATATATACACACACACACATATAGAGCCTATTGAGTACACACAAATTAATGTATACATGCAAGACTCACACAAATCAGAACACACACACACACATATACACACATACATATGCTTACACTAATACACTTACACACTCAAATACACTTAGCTTAATGGATTAGGTCTGAGGGATGGAAGTGTGTGATTGCTATTTTACCGGCGCAGCTACCTGGACGTGTCCAACGTGTCCAACAGCTCATTTACGTGAACAGCAGTGTTATTTTATTTGTGTTGCCGAGATAGCGATGAACGTCTGACTGTTGGCGTCTGTCTAGGTTGTATTCAGTCAGTGGAGCTCCTGTGTTTTCTGTTACCAAGATAAACAAGATAAAACTCCAGAAATGTACCTGAACACACCTCATTTCCAGAACACCACGCCCATCAGTGTAGATATATTCAGAAGATCTACTGCTGTTTAAACCAGGCAGGAGGAAGATAGAGTGAAAATACACTGTTGAAGTGGTGTAAGATAGGGCCTGAAGCCTGAAATGAATAATAAAGTGTGTGTTTGTGAGACTCTTGGAGACAGACAACTGTGGCTCCATCCCTCCGACCCTCTGTCTATCCCGTCCATCCCACGTCCTGTAGGGAGGGTCCCGTCGTTAGCAAGAGTCCTGTTAGAGAGGAGCAACACACAAATTCTGCCCATAGAGCCCGTCTTTATTCATGCAGCTAAATGAGATCCAGACCGGTGTGAGGAAAGCTGAGGCAGTGTCTGCAGCTCCATTTAATCTGAGATACCCCCCCATACAACCCCCCCCACACACACACACTTTTTTCTGTTATGCAAACACGCCTCTCTCACCTCTCCCCTGTTTTAAAGCGCTCATTAACGAGTTCACGTTAGAGTCTGAATTGACATGCCGCTCCGGTCGGTGCCGCGGGAGCTCTAGCGGGAGCTCTGCTGAACAGAGGCGTATTACCCCTCCTATCTTATCTCTGATGAAAGGAGAGCGAGGGACGGGTGGAGGAGGGTGGAGGGGATGTTTGTGGTTCCTTCGCTGCAGAGAACAAGAGAACCAACCCAGATGGAGATGAGAATTACAGAATTACAGCTGTAGAGCTCTGCTGCCACCTGCTGCTCATTCTGGGGAACTTTAATTGTCTTTCCATCTGAGAACAACAGTACAATATAGAGCAACATAGAACTATAATACTACTACAATAAATACATTAAATACAGAGACAGTCTAAATGTGCAGATCACTTCAGTTTCTGAATCAGTTTCTCTGATTTTGCTATTTATAGGTTTATGTTTGAGTAAAATGAACATTGTTGTTTTATTCTATAAACTACAGACAACATTTCTCCCAAATTACAAATAAAAATATTCTCATTTAGAGCATTTATTTACAGAAAATGAGAAATGGCTGAAATAACAAAAAAAAGATGCAGAACTTTCAGACCTCAAATAATGCAAAGAAAACAAGTTCATATTCATAAAGTTTTAAGAGTTCAGAAATAATCAATATTTGGTGGAATAACCCTGGTTGGTTTTTAATCACAGTTTTTTTTCATGCATCTCGGCATCATGTTCTCCTCCACCAGTCTTACACACTGCTTTTGGATAACTTTATGCTGCTTTACTCCTGGTGCAAAAATTCAAGCAGTTCAGTTTGGTGGTTTGATGGTTTGTGATCATCCATCTTCCTCTTGATTATATTCCAGAGGTTTTTAATTTTGGTAAAATCAAAGAAAATCATCATTTTTAACTGCTCTCTTATTTTTTTCCAGAGCTATGTGAGAAATATGAAGTGTTTATCTTATTTTATTTTATTGTCGGCTGTTTAGTATAAGTGCTACCTGGTTTACCCTCTTCTCCTCTTTTTTTCAGTTGTATCGTGCCTCTGCTCTGTTTGAGACTATTCGACACGAGGCTCAGCACAGCACCGACTACAAGCTCTCCCTGTTCGACCTGCAGACCTCCTCATACCAGGCTCTCCAGAGGGTCCTCGTCAGCCTCGGTACCAACTGATTTTGGGGTTTACTCTGTACTATAGGTTTCTGTGTAATTATAATTACATTGAAAATTTACTTTATTTCTGTAATTCAGTTTAAAATGTGAAACTCATATAATATATAGATGTATCAAACACAAAGAGTGATCTATTTTAATAATAATATATTTTATTGTTGATGATTAGGAAGCTTACAGCCAATAAAAACCCAGAAAATTAGAATATTATATTAAATAAGACCAATTGGTACTTTTGGTACGCAGTGTGGGCAGTGTGCAGCCAAGTCCTGCTGGAAAATGAAATCTGTATCTCTATAAAAGTTGTTTTCAGCAGAGGGAAGCTGTAAGATATGAAGTGCTGTAAGATTTTGTGGGAAAACAAAACTGCACTGACTTTAGACTTGATAATAAAACACAGTGGATCAACACCAGCAGATGACAGACATGACTCTCCAAACCATCACTGATCATCAGTAAAGTCTACATTTTATTTAAAGGAAATCAAGGGAGCAGAGTCTGGAGGAAGAGTGGAGAGACACACAGTCCAAACTGCTCGAGGTCTAGTGTGAAGTTTCCACCAATCAGTGATGCTTCTTTTATGGAAATGTGGATTTCATTTTCCAGCAGGATTTGACACACTGCCCACACTGCAGCCAAAAGCACTAATTGGTCTTATATAATATTCTAATTTTTTGAGATACTGATTTTTTTTAGTTTTACTGGCTGTAAGCTTCAGAATCATCAACAATAAAAAAATAATACATCTATATATAATATATGAGTTTCACATTTTTAACTGAATTACTGAAATAAAGTAAATTTTCAGTGACCTGTATTTACCAGATTTTCTAATGAGACTAAAATTGTACAGACTGATTTTTAAATGTACTCATTATGTGTTATATTTAAAGCTCCTGTGTTGATCTGGATGCTCTGCTGATCTCAGGTCATCATGATGAGGCGCTGGCGGTGGCCGAGCGGGGCAGGACCAGGGCCTTCGCCGACCTGCTGGTGGAGCGGCAGACGGGTCAGCAGGACTCAGACCCCTACACCCCCGTCACGGTGGAGCACATCCTGGACACGGTCAACAGCCAGCGGGCCCTGGTGCTCTACTTCTCGCTGGCGGCGGGATACCTGTACAGCTGGCTGCTCGCCCCCGGCTCAGGTAGGGCAGTGATATCAGTGCACTGACATGGTTCAAAGTACAGCGTTATACAGGGGTTTCAGTGAAGTTTCTCCAGCACTAAGACTGGAGCAGTATTAGCATTAGCCACTAACCACGTTAAGCGCTAGCTCTTTGGCTGTTCAAAAGTATTTTTGAGTATTTCGTAGCATGTTTACCATGTTAAAACAAGCTACGTGGGACGAACCGCTAGCTATTACCGGAACACTTAGGGTTCCACAGTGTAGCACTGTTGGGCGGCAATAGCTTTTAGCAGCTAATGCTAATGCTACTGTAAATAAACAGAAGCTCTATACTCACCCAAATAAACTCCGTTTTCAGGAGAGAAATCTGTGTAGATTAACATCCAGCACTCATTTAACTTTAAAAGAACGTCCTGTTTTTATTACAGTTTTGTTTATTTAGCTTAGCTTTACTTCACTTAGTCAGCTACCCCCACCCTCACCACCACCACAGTGGTGAGACCTGATAAATTAGAAGAAAAACATGGTTACACCCCTGTTCCTTACTAGTGATGGATAATCAACGTATAATCGAGTGCACCTTATAGTCTGAAAAATACTAAAAAAGCCCAAAACTCCAGACCAAACAAGACAAAAAAACTGCATAAAGTTATAAGCAGAACTTTTCTGAATTAAGTCCAATAAAAATAAAAAAAAAACTTACTTTAAGCTGTATTAGCCGTCCACATAGATTAGCTGTCCACCCGTCCAGCCATCTGGGAGCTTCTGGTTGAGTGGTTTGATGGGTTTGACGGATGGATGGACGGATGGATGGATGAAAGGATAAGTGGATGGATGGATCGCTGTGGGACAGCAGAGGTGTGAGACAGACCCAGTACCCTCGACATGACAAGATACAGCCCAATCTGTAGCCATGCTGAGCCCCTGTCTGTCTGTCAGAACTCAGCCCAGAACCCCACAGACACTCACACACTCAGTATAAAGAGTTTAACTGATTATAATCTGTGAAAATACTGATTAGAAGGAGGTAAAGATCTAATATAACCAATGAAATGTTAATAAATAAAAATAAATATGTTCCAAGCAAAAATAACAAATCTAAAAGGTGGAGAAAAACACCAGAACTAAAAAACAAAAGATATGGTGTCAGTATGGATCAGCTGAATCCTGGATTTAGTTGGTTTTCAGTGTGAAAATGCTTTTATAAAAACTTTATTTATACCAACTTTATTGTCTCCCATTAAAGAGGACATATCATAGCTCTTTTTACACAACTTAGAATATCTAATGTGTATGTTCTGTACAAAACATGTTCATATTCTCCCTCACATAAAGATAAAGCTCTCACCAGCTCTATTCTCCCAGTTTCAGTCCCTTTCAGAATGAGCCGTTTAAGGGCTCTGTCACTTTTTATGCAAATCATAAGCTGTTGTTGGCCACGCCCCATGTTTACGCTGAGCGTTTACCACATGTTAATGTTAGCTTGTGCTAAATGGCAAAACACGAACAAGCTAGTTAATGCTTAACACGGACAGTAGTTACAGATCCCTCCCTCAGAAGAAGTCTGTGGTGTACTGTCTAAGGTTCTCAACCAGCAGACTAAAATGGTCAACGTTTCCTCAACAGATCTTGTGGGCGGGGCTTCACTGATTAGTGTATATAATATTGATTTTAAGGGAATGTTAAGCACTAAGGATTTAGTAGAGTCTGTGTTTTTACACACACACTCACACACACTCACACACACACTCAGTTGATCAGTTTGTGTGGAGCAGCCGTATCCCTCACACCTTCTGTTCCCTGCGGCGGAGTGTGTGCTGCCTGCTGCTCGGGGGGGGACGGGTAAAAAGCTGTGAATTAACGCAAAGCGGCACTGCCACCTGCCTCACACACACACACACACACACACACACACACACACACACTCACACACGCATGTGACAAACACAGCACATGCAGAAGTGCATACAATGTTTTTTTGAACTTTTATTTTTATCTTTATAACATTTTTATAACAATTTTGTTGCAATTATATAATTAGTGTGATTGCCGTATAAATTAAATACATATTTATTTCTATGTAAACATCAAACCAAGTACATATGCTGTTATCTATAAGAATTCCAACACTATGGAATATTTAAATGAAGTGTTAATACTAAAAGTACACACTATTATCTATCTATCTATATATATGTATATATGTATAATCCGGTATTCTATATTTTTTGTTAAGTATTTCTTTTGTTACATTGTTATTATTTTATACAATATCAAACTCTTTGTCAGGGCCAGGCAGAGATAAAACACACACAGATATAATGAAAGGGCAAAAGAAAGACCAATCTAAAACTCAACAGTGAGTTAGTAAAGTGCAGGGGTATATATAGTGAGGTGAACAGGTGAAAGCAATACTCAGGTGATTGTGCTCTGGGGATGTGTTATGTCAGAAAGTGAGTGATGTCAGCGTGTGGTGCATTACGGGGAACGGAGTCCGGACGTGGGATATTACTGACACAGGTGCAGGAGGAATAGAAGCACCTTCATCACATTTTATTTGTACTCGTTGTACTCCTTTTTGTTGAATTATCTCTTTAAATAGCCTCTCTGTTTCTGCTCCTCAGGTATCCTGAAGTTCCATGAAGTGTACCTGGGCGATGGGGCATCTGAGGGCGGGACTTCCGACTTCCAGGAGTCCGGGGGCGTGTCTCTGCAGGCGGTTGGAGGGGGCGGGTCTTCGCTGGAGCAGCACATCGCTAACGCCCGCGAGGCTCTGGGCGTGGACTCCTACTACAGCAGGTGATGATCCGGCTCGGCAGCGTGGCACCGCGCTCGCCCTGGCACTGGAGGCGGGGCTTCCCAGAACGAGCTAATGAAATAAGGGTGGCACTGATTCTGTAACTTAGCCTGGGATATAATGTGGGTCTGTGGGACTGTGTGTGATTTTTTTTAAAGCTTAATTTACTTTCTGTGTTTATTTAGAGTTCTATAGAATTTTGTTGGGTCAGAAAACACAGTCGTGCATCTCTGTCACTGTTGCATTCACTCATATACAACAGTCTAACTAGTACATTTTTCTTATTTTATTAAAACCTACAAATCTAAATGCATGCAATTTACCAAAAATAACATAATTATCGTAAGTTTATGCAGGAGTAATTTTTCCATTTTTTACAACACCAAATCAAGAAACATTTGTTTAGGTACGGTATAGGTACGCACATTTATTTGGACTGTTATTTGATTGCAGACAGTATGATCTCAGGATATTTCTTTTTCTTCAGGGCCAGGCAGGAAAGAGACAAGCATAGATAATATAAAGAAGCTGTATTAGAAAAGGATAAAAACAGGCAGGGTCAAAACCAAAAACCAAAAGCATCAGATAACAAACATAAAGGTCAAAACATAGCAAGGCAATGTTAGAGGGTAAGGCAAAAATCTTAATAAAGTGATCTAAAAGGCCAGAAAAACGCTTTGAATAGACGGACGGAACCTAATACTAATCTAATACTCGGCCGTGAGTGAATGAAGAGGTGAACAGGTGAAATCAGTACTCAGGTGATTGTAGTCTGGGAGGTATCATTTAATCAGTCATGGGTGATGTCAGTATGTGGTGCATTCTGGGCAATGGAGTCTGGAGCTTAGATACAGGTACAGGAGGAATAGAAGCACCTTCAATTCATTCATTAATATATATATCCATTACTGCAGTTCAGAACTACAACCTTACTGTTTCAAAAACAGTATAAAGTTTTTTCTCACAACACTTTAAATATGTTTAAATATGCATTATTTTTTAGCTAGGACATTACCTGATTTTCCAATCTTTTTTCTGCTTTTTTATAGGGTCACTCATGCTACCTTTTTATTTTATGTGATGTTTTATGTTGTAAAATTAAAGAAGGGTTCCAAAACATTTTTTATACAGTGTAAACCCAACGTTAGTGATGGTGTAACTAATTTTAAAGTTAGTGTTCTACAGCCACGCCTCTATAATGTGTGCAGCGAGTGGTTTGCACTGACTCCTTTATAAAAGATGGGGTCTTTTGAAGTAGGCTGAAGTATGTTTCTGTAAGATCTCAGGATCTCCTGGAGCAGGAGTGTGTACAGGTTAAGGTGTGTTTATGGCTCTGGTTTAAATTCTGAGTTCAGTATAGAGCTTTGTGCTTTAGTCTGGAGTTGATTGTGTGTTTTAAATGCTGCTGGATCAGAGATCTGCTGGGATCTGAAAGAGCTGAAGCAGTGAAACAAAAGCTCTTCAGAGAGTCTGAGGGTCCGGATCCGGGTCCTCCCGTGGAGCGGCGCTCTCCTCACGGCCGATTAAAGAGCAGTTTAGCGCTCGACTGAGAGGCTTTCAGCAATCGTTTCCACTCGACTGGGTGCAGAACGTCTCTGAATAGCCCAGCCGCTCTCCGGAGAACAGAGCGCTGGAGCGGCGTACCTGCGTTTACATATCAATGAGCTCACGGCTTTATAGTGATTTAATAGACTCTGTTAATTCTTCTAATAATAAAAAAATATATAAATAATTAATATATCAGATATTCAGTAAAACAGGCAGGTGATATTAGTGTTATCTCTAATTATAGGGGTTTTAAAACAATATAATGTCAAATTTCTAAATCAAAACTTACATATTCAATACAGCTCTGGAAAAAAATAAGAGAGCACTTTTAAAAATTATGAGTTTCTTTGATTTTACCAAATTGAAAAACTCTGGAATATAGTCAAGAGGAAGATGGATGATCACAAACCATCAAACCACCAAACTGAACTGCTTGAATAATTTTTGCACCAGGAGTAAAGCAGCATAAAGTTATCCAAAAGCAGTGTGTAAGACTGGTGGAGGAGAACATGATGCCAAGATGCATAAAATTAAACTGATTAAAAACCAACCAGGATTATTCCACCAAATATTGATTATTTCTGAACTCTTAAAACTTTATAAATATGAACTTGTTTTCTTTGCGTTATTTTAGGTCTGAAAGCTTTGCATCTTTTTTATAATTTCAGCTTTTTCAAAAATTTTTTGCAAATAAATGCTCTAAATGACTAAAATATTTTTATTTGGAATTTGGTAGAAATGTTGTCTGTAATTTTTTCCAGAGCTGTATATGTGTGTTTGCATTTTAGATAATTGCTAAAATGCAGCTGGTAGGAACCAGTCCGTTATCATTTTAACTTTAAGTATAAGTCGTTAAGTTAAGCTGCGTTAGATTTAATGATAAAAACACTCCTTTAATGAATGGAAATATAGCAGCGGAGTAGATTTACACACACTATCTCTCCCCGCTACGTTTTATATTTATCATTAGCAGCGAGCGACACGCTTTATTTGTAAGCAGACGCATTCAACCTCGAAAAACATATTCCAAACATTGCATTCATTCTGAATAATTGCATATTTAATGCATGAATAAGTAGCGGGCGCTCCGGCGCGCCGCAGACATTCAGATGCAGATGGAGCAGGTAATTCCGGCTCGGCGGTCCGCAGACGTCTGCGGCTGTTATTGGCGTCTATTAGCTGCAAATGAAGTGGGTTTTGCGTTCATAATTGAGGCAGATAAGACCCAGTTAAGCCAGAGCAGCTCCAGCAATACTCAGAAGGTTTAGTTTAATCAGGAATCAAAGTCTTTTCCTTTTTTCATTACAGCCAATCAGGCGAGTTTGTTTGCGCGTTCCACCGCCTCGCAGACATTCGTCTGTAATTATCTGCGATGGCGAACGACGTGGTTTGATCGTTTGTGAAATTGTTTCTGCTTTTTCTCGCTGCATGTTAATGGACACTGTATTCAGCAGCTAGACGAATTTCCCAGATGCTCCCAGTGTGTTGCCGAGGGTGTGTGTTTTTGTGTTTGTGTGTGTGTTTTTGTGTGTGTGTGTTTGTAAAATCATCTGTTTCTCTAGTATTTGCTTGTATATTGGTGCTTTCACTGAAAAAACTTCCAAAATCCCCGAAACAAACACTTTCAAGCAAAGGATACTAAAATAAAATATTTAATTTTTTAATAGACGACAATGTAAAAGGGTTTGTGCTGCAGATAATACACAACATGGGCTCTATTTTAGCTGTATCTATAGGCAAACCTTCAACAGTGCACTGTGCAGCTTGATTTAAGGCGTGTCAGTGTGTGTTTGCTATCGTAATGTCGGGAAAAGTACACCTTGCTGCTGCTCATATTCGTAAGCTCGGTTGGATAGGTGTTCAGGTACATTTCTGGTGTATTGCTATCTTAGCAAGAGAAAACACAGGCGCATCAACAATAAACAGAATAGTAAATAAAATAACATTGCTGTTCCCGTAAATGAGCTGCTGGAGCTCCTTCACAGCGTCAACCAGCAGCTCAGTTTCCTCTGCTGAGAAGAGTTTGTTGAACACGTCCAGGTAGCTGCACCGTTAAAATAGCAATCCACCAAAGTCAGAGCTCACCTGATCTACTCTTAAAGAGAATGATGAGGAAGAGACACTCTGATTGGTTTATTATTTCACGTCACGCCCAAAATTAACCACACCCATGATTAATTAAGAGAATTAGTTCCTTTTTTTTTCTTGTGTTTCCAGCTGTGCAAGGTGTACTTTTCCTGTCGTTATGATAGCAAAGACACACTGGCATGCTGCCATAAATCAGGTTGCACGGTGCACGATTAAGAGCTCAAAAAATGAATGAGCAGGTGTCCCAACACTTTTGTCCATATAGAATGAGTGTGTGTGTGTGTGTGTGTGTACACAGGGATCAGTAGGAATGCTCAGTGGTGATCCCACAGGCCTAAAGAAGGATGTTTTTCTCTTCGAGGCGCACACACACACACACTAACACACACACACACACACACACACACACACACACACACACACACACACACACACTCTCGCGCACACCAGAGAAACAGGAGCCGCATGAATTTCTCTGCAGTACAGTCATCTTTTCCCGACTCTTCAGAGCTGATGTTGGCGCCTGGGTACTTTAGGACCGACCACCATATGCACTGTCAGCACTCTGCCCCCCCCCCCTCACACACACACACACACACACACCCCCGACCAACTGCCATTAGCGCACAGTGGCTACATTTCACCCGCTCAGGTTCCCTGCTGAGCCATTAGCGAGATTAGCACATTAGCAGCTAACTACTAGCAGCAACATAACTACTAACTCATTACTGCTAGAATACTACAGTGCAGATACTCTAAACTAGGAAGTAAAGACACAATTAGTATTTTTATTTTTCAATTATATAAATTTTTCCTACACTGTCAATTATTGGTAAAGTGATCCGGACTATGAAGAAACACATAATGAATCATGTAGTAACTTAAAAACAACAAAAAAAGTTTTTTTTTGGTTTGTCTTAACCAAACCAAAATACTCTGTTAACTTGCAGTTTCTGAGGCTAGTAACTTATACTCTTCCTTTCCTGGGGCGGTCCTGATGAGTGCCAGTTTCATCATCATAACGTTTTTGATGTTCTTTTTTTGCGACTGCACTTGACGATACTTTCAAAGTTCTTGAAAAGTCTTTTTTCCTATTTTTATTTAGTTGAGTAGTTGTTGCTTCTCATAATCTGGATTATTGAGAACATTACTGAAATATTCACTATTCACTGTATACCTGTAACTCTACCTCTTCACTACTTTACTTTAACTGATGCTCTCAAACACTTTATTAAGAGACAAGAAACTCAAGTAATTAACTTAAGTGCCTAAACATGTTTTTGTTCATTAAGTAAATCATGGAAAAGAAATGTATTCCTACGGTCCAGTTTACAGTCAAAGAGCAATTGTTAAAATAGATAAATATAAATACAAAATAAAATAGAATAAAAATAAAATAATAATAAAATAGATAAGAGAAATACACAAAATATAAAGGAGTAGTGAAGAGGCAGCTACTTAAGTGCAAGTTGCTATAGCAGCATAGATGATTATGAATATATGAATATTAGTAACATAAAAAGTTTTTTTTTTTTTTTATAGGGGATATTTAAATAAAAATAAAATTAACCAGTGTTAGATTGGCTAACATTACCTAAAGAACGGCGCATTGAGAGCTTCATTTAACATGGTATGTGTTTTCTCTCCGGCAGGGTGTGCTCCAGCAGTGAGACTGAGAGTGAGGCGGGTGATCTTCTGGATCAGCAGTTTGAGGAGCTGAACAACAAGCTGAACTCTGTCACCGACCCGACGGGCTTCCTCAGGATGGTCTCCAGAAACAACCTCTTCAACAGGTCAGAGAATTAACAGAGATTTAAAGGTTTAAATTAACAGTGCACATTAAAAACAGTGATTTATCTCAGCAATAAGAGTTTTTGCTTTTAAACTGTGTGTACCAGTTATAAAGCCACGTATACGCTACCTCCCGGCCGCTGCGCTCCTCCAGTGAACGTCGCCTCGCTTTGCCAAAAACTCACACAAAGCAATCCAGACTGTTCTCATACAGAGTTCCCCAATGGTGGAACAAACTACCTTCCACTACCAGATCAGGAGAATCTCTCACTATCTTTAATAAACTCCTGAAGACAGAGCTCTTCAAAGAGCACTTACTCTCCTAACACCTCTAACTCACTACCTTCTACTACCAGATCAGGAGAATCTCTCACTATCTTTAATAAACTCCTGAAGACTGAGCTCTTCAAAGAGCACTTACTCTCCTAACACCTCTAACTAACTACCTTCTACTACCAGATCAGGAGAATCTCTCACTATCTTTAATAAACTCCTGAAGACAGAGCTCTTCAAAGAGCACTTACTCTCCTAACACCTCTAACACACTAACTACTTCTAACCTCATTTCCTTCTTCCTCTCCTTCACTCCTCTATCCTATTATTCCCCTTTGACCTCCTTTTATCCCTATCCAAAGATGTTTTACCTTTAAACTTATTTTACATTGTACTTGACTATTGTAAGTCGCTTTGGACAAAAGCGTCTGCCAAATGTAATGTAATGTAATGTAATGTAATGTAATGTAATGTAATGTAATAAATATTAGGAATTACGTTTCTGTTCCAATCATATTAGAAAGCTTGTGTTGCAACTGCTTAGTGTTTCTAATGAAATGGCTGAATGTTGTTGCAGGAAGCAGAATATTAATATTAATTAAACTTATTTTAGTCATTTTAATAACCTTGACTGTTTCAGATGAAACAGTAGTAAATGATGGATGAGCAGACGTCCCAGTACTTTTGTTTTGGACAAAACAAAAGTATGTATATATTGTACCCAGGCTACTTTACCCATTTGTGTTGTTTATTATGATTGAAACATAAAATATATTATATATAAATATAAATATAAAATATTGGTTCTGTTCTGAGAACAATTTTCAATTTAATTTCGTTTCTAATCCTCCTTTAATGGACTCTCCGGTAATACAGCGCTATTACTACTATTATTGTTAAGGGTGTGAATCTTCTGCACACATTTTAAATCGACTAGAATTATCTTTATTATTTTCAGACACTGTATATTGTGCTGTTTATTCTCTGAAATAGTTCTGTTTATCCCTCGACAACAAAGAGAACTCTCTGTAGAAAATCACAAGCTGAGTAAACAGAGACGCGATCGATCGCTAAGCGCTAAACAATTAGTAAAGGTGTGCCTGGTGATGAATGCCGGGTGGTGATGAGAGGGGGGGGGGTGGGGGCTGGTCATCATTAGGGAGGCAGAGTCGGGGTAAAGTTTGGTATTCAGTCTGTTCTGCAGCAGCTGAATAATTCAGACAGAGAGAGAGAGAGAGAGGTAGAGAGAGAGAGGCTGATCAGTGCGGGCGAGAGAGGTAGAGAGAGACTGAGAGAGGATGGGAGAGAGAGAATGAGAGGACGTGTGGCGTCCCCCCCCCCCCCCCCCCCGAACCCAGACCCCCGGCTTCATTACCATCATACCCACTTCACATTCACAACCACTACACCCACTATCACTACACCTCTCTCTCTCTCTCTCTCTCTATTTTTTTATTCTCAATTTAAAACAGCTTTATTGACATTAATTGCAATGAACAACTTTTGCGAAAGCAATGAAACAACTACTTAATATAAAAAGTACTTAATATACAAAATATGTACATATCTAACATATAAATATAGATATATACATACTTAAAATCATATAGATAAATACAAACAAAATATATAAATGAATAATCAGTGTTATTAGTTGTAATTATTTAAAAAGAGTTGAGATTATTATATATAGTTATGATTCTCTCTCTCTTTCTCTTTCTCCCTCTATTTAACATTAATCACACTCTGACCTGCTCTGTGGTCTCGTATCTCTGATCAGATCCTATAATTAAAACTGAAACTTGTGTGTCATTAAGATTCATCTTTATATATATATATACACACACACACACACACACACGGAGACACACACACGGAGACACAATGCCACCTCCTGGTCGTCCTGTGAAGTGTGGCAAACCCTGAGCATTGAAGAACAGGGTGAACTAGGGAGGACAAAAATAATAAAGTCAAGAGGATTTTATTGTAATTACATCTGAGTACAGGTACACAGTGTAATGAAATTACATTCCTCCGGAAACATGATACAACATGAAATAACAAGCAATACAATAGATAAACACAAAGTGCAAGAAGTTGAAGAACAACGATGCAACATAAAACTATAATATAGCTCTCTCTCTACTGGTTATTAATAATGTTATGTTTTTGTGTTTTATTACAGGAGCTGTCAGAGTATGACGAGTCTGTTCAGTAACACAGTGTCTCCAGTTAAAGAAGGAAGCTCCTCTCTGTCCCGTCGCTCCAGCGCTCTCAGTAAACCTCCTCTCAGAGCTCTGTACGACCTTCTCATTGCTCCTATGGAAGGGGTGAGACTCCAGCAGACGCACTGCATTCATCAGTTTATTAGTATTTAGTGGAGGCTTTATCTAACCTTGGAATTTAGCACTAAATTATATTGCTGAAAGTACCTGCGCTTTCATTACAAAGTGGACATTATTTTACATTATTATATTATTGTACATATAGCATGTTGGATCATTGACTTGTTTTATTGGGAAATCTGGTGAAAATGTTCGCATTTTGTAATAACACAGTATACCATATTTTTCGCACACCTTATAAGGCACAGTTTATGCGACACGAGGAAGGAACAGGGGTGTCACCATGTTTTCCTTCTAATTCCGCAGGTCTTGCTGCTGGGTGGCTAGATCTGTTAAGCTAAGCTAAGATAATGTTAAGAAATATATATATTTTTAAGTCAAACAAGTGCTGGATGTTAATCTACACAGATTTCTCTCCTGAAAACTGTTTATTTGGGTGAATAAAGTGCTTCCCTTTATTTACAGTAAACTTAGATGTCCAGATTTCCACTAAAAGTGGGGCATTTGTGTGTAATGCTAAATGCTAAAGCTGCTCCAGCAGTGCTAGTCAGGGTTAGCAGCAGACTACAGGCAGATAGTACTCACCTCTGGACGGTCAAAGAGCAAGTGCGGTTAGCGGCTAATGCTAATACTGCTGGAAAACTATTAATACTAATACTAATACTGCTTTAATTAAACACCTCTGGAGACAGAAGTGATTGGATCTAGCTCTGTCTCTCCCAATCACGTTTATAACATGTCTTTGTGTGTTTCAGGGTCTGATGCACTCCAGTGGTCCGGTGGGTCGGCACAGGCAGCTGGTTCTGGTTCTGGAAGGTGAGCTGTATCTGATCCCCTTCGCCCTGCTGAAGGGAAGCTCCTCCAACGAGTATCTGTACGAGCGCTTCAGCCTCATCGCCGTGCCCTCCATCGGCAGCCTGGGGGCAACCGCCAAGGTCAGCGTGCTCCTCCATACGGCCAGAAAACTCCGAATCTATAATCTATAATCTATACCCTCAATCACTGTCACATAGGAACACATAAGGAATCATGTAGTAACTTAAAACTGTTAAACAAACCAAAAATATCTGGGGAGCTGTTTATTAACCTGTAGTTTCCGAGGCTGAACTTATCCCGTACAACAGAGGAAACTCTCGCCCTTCTACCCTTTTCCTGGGGTGGTCCTGATGAGTGCCAGTTTCATCATCATAATGTTTTAGATGGGTTTTTGCAGTGACTGCACTTGAGGATACTTTCAAAGATCTGGAAATTCTTCTTTTCGGATTGTCTGACCTTCATTTTTTTTATTAAAGTCATTTACTTTTTTCTCTACTTAGTTGAGTAGTTCTTGCTTCTTATAATACGGATTAGAACATAAACTCAGATAGAGTTATTTGAGGTTATTAGTTTTAGAAATTCAAATAAATAACTCTTAACTCTTGATGAGTTCAGCACAGCTGTTAACTAAATGTCTGAATTAAATGAAGTAACGAAAAAACACTGAATTTAAGGTTCTGTTTCTCTGCTGCAGGTTCATCCTCGTCGTGCGGGGCCGGCGCTCTGCAGTGGGGGCAGCTCCATGGCGGCGGTGGTGGGTAACCCTCGCCTCCCGTCCTCAGTGATGGACCGCTGGCTGTGGGGTCCGATGCCCACGGCTGAAGAGGAGGCCAGCATGGTGGCGGAGCTGCTGGGCTGCCAGCCTCTGGCCGGTCCGGCCGCCACCAAGGAGCGGGTGATGAGCGCGCTGAGCCAGGCCGAGTGCGCCCACTTCGCCACCCACATCTCCTGGAAGCTGGCTGCCCTGGTGCTGACACCCAGCCAGGACGTGGGCCCCGGGGCTGGGGCCGCCGCTCCCTGCGGGGCGTCCGGGAGCGCGGAGGGGGCTGGGAAGTCCAGCTACACCATTCCTGAGAGCCTGCGGATGCAGGACGACGCCAGCGACG
Organism: Astyanax mexicanus; assembly: GCF_023375975.1. Taxonomy (NCBI): domain Eukaryota; kingdom Metazoa; phylum Chordata; class Actinopteri; order Characiformes; family Acestrorhamphidae; genus Astyanax; species Astyanax mexicanus. The sequence goes on from NC_064427.1 coordinate 1,203,898, forward strand.
CCGAGAGCATCTGCGACAGCCCGCCGCTGCAGGAGTTCCTGCTCACCGCCGCCGACATCCTGGACCTCAGACTGCCCGTCAAACTGGTGGTGCTGGGGTCAGTGCTTTTACATGGATAGTTTTGGTGCTAATGTGGCTAATGCTATCATAAACCAATTCATTTATAATGATAAACATCCACTGCCAGCGAATGTTAGACTCAATCTGAGACTATCTAAAATTGATTCACTGTTATAATTTATGCTTTTAGCCATCTGTTTATTCATCTTCTCTATCTGTCTGTCTGTATTTTCTCAGGGGGTTCTGGGGTAATTTTCTCTTTTATGTGGGTTTTTATTCCCGTCCAGAACGATCATGTAGGTGTTTTTCTCAGACGTCCTCTGAGAAAATTACAGGCTGAATTATCTACTGTTTTTCTCTGAACTCCGTGCTCCTCCGGTAATTTTAGTCCCGTCCGGACGCACATCTCTGAGTTTCATCTCCTCGACTTTAATAAAATAGATGTTTGTCCACTGCCGCGCACCGTAATTACACTTTGAGTGCGCCACGATTTCCACTGAGATCCAGTTTAAAAACACAACAGCTAGTGGAAATGGAGGAGCTACTGAACTACGTGATGTCATGTGAGCGAGAAAAACTAAAACCTAAAAACTCAATTGCAGTCTGGATGCAGGAGTTTTATCACTGACTAGAACAGTGAAATATTTTTCACAGACGCCCCCCCTGAGAAACTAATCTTGTACGGATAGGGCTCATCTCTCTGTCTGTCTGTCATAGTCAAAACCAGTTTTAACCAGTTAGTTTATCAGGTAACAAACCCAGCAGTGATTTTCTTCAGCTGTTGGGGTTATTCCCCGTGTCTGAGAGTTTGGTAATGATGTGTGTGTTTGTTAGCTGTATCTCAGAGCTCTGGTGCTGATGTGTGTGTGTATGTGGCGGTTGTTCAGGTCGTATCAGGAGTCGGACAGTAAGGTGACGGCGGACGGGGTGGTGGGTCTGACCCGGGCGTTCCTGGCGGCGGGGGCTCAGTGTGTGCTGGTGTCTCTCTGGCCCGTACCCGTCGCCGCATCCAAGATGTTCGTCCACGCCTTCTACACCGCCCTGCTGAACGGCACCAAGGCCAGCGCCGCCCTCGCTGACGCCATGAAGACCGTCCAGAGCAGCAAGCAGTTCTCACACCCCTCCAACTGGGCCGGTCAGTACTGCGGGAAGAGAGAGGGACTGGAATTATTATATTTACTCAGTTATTATGATAATTATTGATTTAACTATAAATGAAAAGCAGCTTTATGACTATATGATTTATTTTGTTATTGTCATCTTTTCATGATTTATATACTCATCACTGTTCATTGTGAAGTAACTATATTTTGTTATACTATTAATATTATTTCATATTAAATAAACTAAACCTCTCGATTTTAGCTGATAGTCTCATTTATTTCCATTCATTTTCATCCCTAAACTCGAACTCACTGTTGACACGCATGTTGGCGCATGTGTTATTATTTATTTTATTAATCCCTCGTTTCTCGAATTCACTACTTCAGGAATTAGTACAATTTCTACTTAATATTAACAATTAACTCTGACCTTTCTATTCTAATTTGTTGTTACAGGCTTCATGCTGATTGGCAGTGATGTGAAACTGAACAGCCCCTCGTCCCTGATTGGCCAGGCTCTGGCTGAGATCCTGCAGTATCCCGACAAAGCCAGAGACGCCCTGAGGGTCCTGCTGCACCTGGTACATCAGATTTACTGCACATTCTCACATTAGTCTCACCACGGCATGTGAGAAAAGCTGCTCAAAACTCCTGTTTCATAGTGCAGCTAAACTTAAATACTAAACTCTAAACTCTATACAACAAAATACATATACCAACAAAATATATATTGGATATATATATTTACATATATCAAATATATATTTCATTGGACAACACTAATGCTAGAGTAGTCAGTGTAGAGCTTGTATTACACCATATTAGTGCTTATGGGTTAAAGCAGCTACAAAGAAACCAATATATGCAGTATATTTTTAATACAGGGTTCGTACAGTACAGAAAATAGCGATTTCCAGGCCTGGATAAGTTTTAAAAAATTGAAAAAGTCATGGAAATTTGGTCTACAAATCATTGTGTTTCAGTTTATCGATGGAAAAAATCTAATTAGAGCTACAAATACATAAAAAATACCTCAGCTCAGAGTTAATTCAGCAATTTAGCCCTAAACAATGGAGCTTTCAAACACAATGGATCTGATACACATTTTATTATTAAACATTTTTATCTGATTCATTTTAGGCCTACTATAATCAGTTTTTATTTATAGTTTTAGTTTATTTTTGTTTAGTCTTATTGTCCATGTCTGCACTGATGTTTAAAAAAAAATGTACGGTCATGAAATTTTACCTTGAAGGCATGAAAAAGTCATGAAAAAAATTGATTGGTTAAAACTGGTATGAAGCCTGTTTTAAATATTCTGGTTAAACAAATTTAGCTAATTTATTACACACTTCACTCACTTCTCTATACTCTCTCTTCTCGCAGGTGGAGAAATCTCTGCAGCGTATTCAGAACGGGCAGCGTAACTCCATGTACACGTCTCAGCAGAGTGTGGAGAATAAGGTGGGCGGGGTGCCGGGCTGGCAGGCTCTGCTCACCGCCGTGGGCTTCAGACTGGACTCGGCCGGTACCGGCCTTCCTAGCGCCGTCTTCTTCCCTACGGCCGACCCGGGAGACCGGCTCCAGCAGTGCAGCACCACCCTGCAGTCCCTGCTAGGTACAGACCGCCACCTTCTGGATCTTTAGAGTTACAGAAAAGAGAATTTACAGCTTTTATGTAGTTAAATAGCCTGAAATCATTGATAATCTTCATTTCTTTACCCCCTCAGGTCTTCCTCCTCCTGCCCTGCAGGCCCTGTGTAAACTCATCACCGCCTCAGAGACCGGAGAGCAGCTCATCAGCCGGGTGAGGAACAGATATTTACTGTTATTTTACTATATTTATAACTCTAGAACTCTGTACAACTGCTCCTATAGTCCTTCCATATAAGGCTGTCCTTTACTATGTAGGTAAAAAAGCTAAAAATTAAAAATAAAATGTAATAAATTACACTGCTGTTTAAAATTCAGCATCAATTATCCTAAAAAACACTGCACACGAGCCGGAATCAGAGAGAGAGAGTACAGTAGGTCATGCTGTTTCTCCATCAGCAGCCGGAGTCTGAGAGAGAGAGATAGTACAGTAGGTCATGCTGTTTCTCCATCAGCAGCCGGAGTCTGAGAGAGAGAGAGAGAGAGTACAGTAGGTCATGCTGTTTCTCCATCAGCAGCCGGAGTCTGAGAGAGAGAGAGAGAGAGAGAGTACAGTAGGTCATGCTGTTTCTCCATCAGCAGCCGGAGTCTGAGAGAGAGAGATAGTACAGTAGGTCATGCTGTTTCTCCATCAGCAGCCGGAGTCTGAGAGAGAGAGAGAGTACAGTAGGTTATGCTGTTTCTCCATCAGCAGCCGGAGTCTGAAAGAGAGTTCTAATACATCAGCTCACAGACGCAGCTTTGTGCTGATCCACATCACCCTAGGAGTGATGAGGGGAAAGAAAGAGTGCCATCTACTGTACTGTACCCACCCAGAGAGAGCAAAAACAATTGTGCTCCCTCGGGGCTCCAGCAGCTGATGGCAAGCTGGATGACTGGGATTCGAACCAGCAATCGTTCGATCATAGTGGCAGCGCCCTTAGACCTCTGGAGCCATATAATGCTATTTTTACATAATTACTTTTATAATAATATTAACTGCAGTAATCTGATTATAAATATGCATGTATTTTTTTTTAAGATATGCATCAGTGTGATCTTTATGCTGCATGCTGACTGTGCTGTGTTACTAAATCCTGCTTATTTTGCTGCTAAATCCTCTTTTTCTTTCTTTTTTCCTTTCCCCGCTGCGTAAAGGCTGTTAAAAATGTAGTGGGAATGGTAAGTGCTTCAGTAACTGCACTCAGCTAACATGCTAACATGCTAATCCTAGCTGTGAACGATCAGATTCTGCAGACTGATGATAATAAAGCTTCTCGTTCTGTTATAAAAGCGTCTGAAATGCTAATGTTGGAAATGTTAAGCCCCGTTCTCAGTTATTAATCCGGATTCTGATCCGTCTGTTTCTCTTCAGCTCCACCAGGTTCTGGTTCAGCTTCAGTCCGGAGAGAAGGAGCAGGATTTCTCTCTGGCGCCGATTCAGGTCTCCATCAGCGTCCAGCTCTGGAGGCTCCCGGGCTGCCACGAGTTCCTCGCTGCTCTGGGTAAATCAGCTGCTGCATCTTTACAAAGCTCTCTATTAGTAAACGTGTAGAAATATGTCACACACACATTTTCTTCTTCTTAAAACTGAGCTTTAATGATGGGTATTTAACCCTCCTGTTATGTTCTGGGTCAAATTTTAACCATTAATCATTAACCATTAACCATTTTAACCATTTAAAAGTTTGAAGATCTTGGAAAAATAGATTTTCCTATTTTTTAAAGTATTTTCTCAGTATATGTAATCAACATTTAATATGAAAATGATTTATCTTACATATTTGCAACCACCCCCTGCAAAAACTTAAGCGGGTTGAATATAAATAATGTAAAAATAATTAACCCTTTCAGATTTAATTTATCTCCAATGATGAAAAAAAATGTATGAAAACTGTTTTCTGTCTCTAATATTCTACTATAAAAGTCCATATAGAAAATAAATCAAATTATCCAAAATATTTGATTTGATAGTTTTTTAGCTCCATATTCCACATTCAACAACCTGAAAAATACGTGTGTGTGTATAGATGCAGCTCACTTGCACACTCGTTGACAGCACTAATATAAACATTGCTGCTGTAATAGAAAACTAATCACTAACATTTTTATATTTATTTTTTTATTTTTTTATTTTATTAAGGTTTTTAAGAAACCTCCGCAGTTAACTGATAGTTGAGTGTTTGTAATGTTAAATTCTCTTTCTCTCTCTCAGGGTTTGATCTGTGTGAGGTCGGTCAGGAGGAAGTGGTGCTAAAGACGGGAAAGCAGGCGAACCGCCGCACCATGCACTTCGCTCTGCAGTCTCTGCTGGCGCTGTTCGGTAAGAAGCACCATCTGTACATCATTTATCTATTGTATTTATCTATTGTATTTATCTATTGTATTTATCTATTGTGTGGACGCGTGGAAGAAGATACGTGACAGTAAGATAATTTGGCTCGGCTAAACCTGTGAGAAAACTGGGTAAAAATGAAGATAAACTCTGAAACAAGATCATTTTATTAATACAGCAGCAGGTGCTTTGGGACGAGTTGGAGCTCAGAGTGACGGAAAGAGCTCAGCACCTCTAGATCTCCTTACATTCAGTTGGAGAACCATTCCAGGTTCTACCTCATAAAACCCAATGAGAGAAAGATGGCATAATCAAAGCTAAAGGGGCTACTTTGAAGAATCTAAAATATAAAACCTGAATTATATTCTGGTTTGTTTAACAATTTTTAGCTTACTTCGTAATTGCATTTGCATTCCTTTATAGTTCAGATTTATTCAGATTAATCTACAATGTAAAAAATAATACAAATACAATGTTTGACTGGTACTGTGTGTAATACAACATTTTATTAAATCATTTAATTATTGATCTGAGCTATAGGAGCAAAAATCCACTTTTAAAAGGATCTAGTTTAGTTTTATCTCTAGAACTCGAACCCCTAAATCTCTCCTACATTCTGTTGCTAATGAATGTCAGATGAATGATCTGACCTGTGGGACTTTGGGTATTAAATTTAAAGTTCTGTAGGGAATTTTACACAGTTTTTAATGGTCTGATAATCATATATCAGTGGATTACTAATATTCATGCTTCTCGTTTCAGACTCCACAGAGCTGCCGAAGCGCCTGAGTCTGGACAGCTCCTCCTCCCTGGAGTCTCTGGCTTCTGCCCAGTCAGTGTCCCACCAGCTGCCCCTGGGGTACCCCAACCCCCCCTTCTCCCCGCCCTGTCCCGACAGCCTAGCGTCGGACGCCATCTCCGTCTACAGCCTGAGCTCCATCGCCTCCTCTATGAGCTTCCTCTCGCGTCCCGACGGCGCCTTGGACCTTACCGGTCAGCAGCTGGATCGCCACCGCGGCCTCTTCGCCCCCCAGCGTCACGCGGCCGTGCCCCGCAGCCGCTCCTCCCCGCACAGCGCCGCTGCCGGCACCGGCCACGACGACGAGGAGTACGAGGGCTACAGCATCATCAGCAGCGAGCCTCTGGGCACCCACTGCGACACGCTTCCACGCCCGGCGGGGGCCAGGCACCACCGCGGTGCGACCCGCGGGGGCGTGGGCAGGGGGTACGGGGCATCGGTGTCCTCCAGAGGGAGCGTCAGCACCCCAACATCACCGGTAAAAGCGAGCCTCATACCCAGTCCAAACTCCCCCTTTCAGAAGGTGGGCAAGGTGAGCAGCTCTGATACGGGCGAATCGGACCAGTCCAGCACCGAAACGGACAGCACTGTGAAATCGCAGGAGGAGCGACCTCCCGGAGCCCCTCTGGACCCGCAGGAACTGGCGCAGAAGATCCTGGAGGAGACCCAAAGCCACATGAGAGCAGTGGAGACCCTGCAGAGGAGCGCCAGGCACGCGGCCGCCAGCGACGGCACGAGAGCCGGCGAAGCCTCGACCCCAACCGGAGGATCCGCCTTCCGTTCATCAGAAACCAGCGCCTTCAGCCGACCCAACAGCAGAGCCAGCATCAAAGCCCAGTCCTCGCCGCTCCCCAGCCGCCCTAAACCGCCGTCTCGCACCTCATCACTCCAGAAGATCAGCTCCGGCTACAACAGTCCCGCCACCTCCGAGACGTCGCTAAAGGATGGCAGCCAGCCCTCGCCGACCTCCGACGGCCACAACCAGTTCAAGCTCAAATACCCCAGCTCGCCCTACAGCGGCCACATCTCGCGCTCGCCCAGCAACATCTCCCCCAGCTCCGGGCACCAGTCGCCCGCCGGCAGCGCCCCCTCGCCCGCCCTGTCCTACTCCTCCACCGGCTCCACCCGCTCCAGCCCTGCCGACGCCCCCACCGACCTCGACCGGCTCAGGCTGGCTGCCATCGACGAGAAAGTACAAGCCATCCACAATCTAAAAACCTTCTGGGCGAGCGCCACCCAGCAGCATCACTCCGGCCCAATGAGGGCCGTCCGGGGCGGAGCCAAAATGAGTCCCGCCCAAAGAGACGTCCTAGGCCTTCTCAACCTGTCCCCTCGCCACCACGGCGTTGGCACGGGTCAGGACATGACCGGTCACGAACTGCAGGACATGGGGCTTCAGTCCCTGGAGCGCAGGAACCCTCCAAACGGGCATCGAAAAATCGACCCGAAGCGAGTCGCCCCGTCGCCGACCGCGCCCACCGGGAGGAGCCCCGGCTCCCATCCAATCAGACTGCCTACAGGAAACGGGTACAAGTTCCTGTCTCCTGGGAGGTTCTTCCCCTCATCCAAATGCTGAAAACTTTGCCCCTATGTTCATAAGTACGTTTCTGGTGGAATTAAAATTCGGGTGCTCAGATATTCGGGTGCTCGCCCGTCTCCCGGAGACGGTGGCCAAGAGACGCCAGGTTCGGTTGTGCCATAGATACCGCAGCCTCGCTCCGCCCACCGTTTCAGACTGACCACAAGAGCATATAATCCTTATGCTTCCACCGACACTGTAAAAAACATTGATATATGCAGACTGACCCTCAGAACTGACCCAGAGAACTGAGTCCGGGGGCAAAAAACAAACAAACAAAATGAGAAAAAAAAAAGATTATACCAAAACGGTATTCCTACAAAAGACGCTCGCTGTTTGTGTTAGTGAAGACCACATGGCTTTGTCTGGTTCGTTTGTTTTTCGTTTTGTTTTTTTGATTTTTTGTTTTTCTTCTTTGTTTTTTTAATATAATTATTGTTATTATTGTTATAATTATGGATTGTAGTTGTTATTACAGTTATTTGTTTTGTAAATTAAATCAAGTGTTTTGCAATCAGTATTATACGTTTTTTATAATATTAAAGAGGCAGACTGTGCACAGAAAAAAAAAAAATAACGTTGAAGAAACATTTTCATATTTTTATTGAAATGGTGAAAAACTGCATCTGACCCGACTTCTGTGTGAACTGAGTGTCAGTATTACAGCATGGGTTCTCTTGCTATCCAGTGATTCAATGTCTTTTTAACAGAGATTTTGCATATGTTCTCATCCAGAAATATCTCAGTCATTTCTCAGTAAAATGTCTCAATAAAAGGATTTAATTTACTGCTTTCTGCTGCTTCATTTTTATTTCCTCATTTATTGACGTTGAACACAATGTTTAGACATGTTTCAGCCATATATTGATCAAATAACTCAATAAATCCATTTCATAAACCATTTTTAGGAGCAGCATTGGAGAATAAGTGGTAGGTACTATGGTGGCTTAAGTAAACTGGATTAGATTTGATTGATTAAATTGAATAAAAGAAGCTAAATGAAGGTTTTATACAAATCACAATAAATGCAAAACACACAAAACAATACCAAGAGCTCCTCAGCAGCTCTGAAACATCAGGCTAAATCTCCGGCTACAGCTAATTCCTTATTGTAGAATATATGGACAAAATATTGGGACACCTGATAATTTAATGTCTTTTGAAATTAAGGGTGTTAAAAAGAGATTATCCTGCTTTTGTTAGAGTAACTGTCTCTACTGTCTAGATAAAACATACTACTGGACTTGGAGGAGGAACATTGCTGTGAGGATTTGCTGGTGTTCAGTGATAAGAGCATTAGTGATAATAATCCCACGAGTATTGGATGGAGCTCCTCTGTTCCCACAGCTCAATATTAAGGGTTTATACCCCTTCTATAACCAACACCTAGTAATAGACATGGTGAAAACAGGTTGAAATTGATTTATCTGCTCCAGACAGTCCTATTCTATTGGCAGTGTACTTCTCTACTGCAAAAACTCATATGTGCATTCGCACATCTGTGTCAATACTGGATGCATTTATTATAAAAGGGGGGCCACAAACATTTGGATACACTATATTGACTATACTGCTAAAAGTATTTGCTCACCTGTCCAAATCACTGATCTCAGGTGTTCCTGAATCTTTTATTTCAGTCTACACAGTTGTATAATAATAAAGGCAGCAGCTCGGCATGCTGGGATTGCTTTTACAAACATTAGAATGGGTGAAAGAATGGGTCTCAGGCTCTTAGGAGGTCAGTGAACTCCAGCACTGTGGTACAGTGATACTCTAGGATGCAGCACCTGTGCAACAAGAAGTCCAGTTGCGAAATTTCACTACTCACTACTAGGGGTGGGCGATATGGCTCTAAAATAATAAATAATATCACGATATTTCAGGGTATATTTGGGATAACGATATACTTGGCGATATAGGAAAACTAAAATAATTAATTTCAGGAATATAGTATAATAGTATAACAGAATAATCATAATGTGGCAAAATAAATAATATAGCATAAAATAATATAAAGCAGCAAATAATATTGCAGAATATTTAGTGCATGCATATAAACGGCAAACTAAAACAATTATACAAAAAATACACCTAAAGCTTCACAGTAAATAATAGACTACTTTTAAGACAATATGGATTTTTAATATCATGATATTTCTGTGTCACGATATATATTGTATACGATATAATATTGCCCACCCCTACTCACTACTAAATATTCCACAGCCAACTGTCAGTGATATTATAACACAGTGGATTATAACAGACTGGAAATGACAGCGACTCTGTGCTGTCACTGATATATATATATATACTTATTTATAAGTATAAAAGCGTCAGCTAAATGCTGTTAAAAAGTAACAAGACACCTAACATCACGTTAAATGTAAATATATAGGTTTTTATTATGTTTGTACATTATTTACATCAGCAAACAAACACTATTCTTCTACGCCACGGTTGGACATCGGTTCGTCAGCGCACAGCAAACCGTGACCACCTTATCCAGAAACGTGTCTTCCTCACCCGCACACGGGAGGATCATGTTGAAGGAAATGGGTCCGGATAAGATTTTATACTTCTGACAGACGTTTTTCATCACTTTTTCAACGTGAATTTTTAGATGTTCTATTCTTCTGGTCTCCTCTACACTTCTGACAGCTAGCTGACCACTGTCGTTCACATTGGGCGGTGGTTTGACCTCGGCGAACATCATGCCCGTACCCTCCTGTAGGCCGAAACCTCGGGAAGACAGGACTATGTCCCCTGGCATCAAGAAGTCCAGCAAACCACTGCTCTCTATTAAATGACTGTCGTTGGTACGGCCGCCCCATCCTTTAGAGAGGAAGCACACAGATCCGTTGGGCGTGATGCCCATCAGATACTTCATAGTGTGGGCGTTCTTAGCGCTGGAAAACATCTCGCTGCGCGCCTTCAGATCGGACGGCTTCTCTGAAGAAATCTCGAAGCAGTCAACGATTACGACCGCTTGGTTTCCAAACACTTCTACAAACGGACCAGGCATCGTTTTGCGTAGAGTGTCTCTATCAGGCCACGCAATCGAGGGTCTCAGGTTGGCACACATAAATGTCACCATGTCGCTGAACGTCCTGTAGACCGTCCTGTGCGACACGCGAAAGAGATGCGCCAGGTGCTGCATGGGGAGGTCCAGCTTGAGGCGCATGAAGGTCAACAGAAGCTTCTGGAACGGCGTGAGAACCTTCTTGTCCGTAATTAGCGGCACTAAAAAGTTAAACAAAGTCATGAAGGTTGCCAGGTTGGGCAAACCCGTGTAGTACTGTACTTTATCATCGCCATCGTTTCCAAAGAAACCGTCCGATATCTTGTACTCGCTGAGTTCACGCCGCAGCGCCCGGTTTTCGTCCAAAAGTCGATTTATTTCGTCAAACCTGAGCACGCACTTCCTACATTCTGACCGTGTCAGCTCATTAATGGAGGTGCTGACCTGGATACATCCCTCAGGCTCAAACAGCACTTTATTTTTGTCCAATAGTTGGTTTATTTCGTCACACCTAAGGACACCAGACTTGTCACATGCTGTTTGTGGCACCTCATGATTGGCCATGTTGATCTGGACACGCTCCTCAGGTTCTTGTTTATCCACCTCAATGCCTAAGCAATGCTGATCGATTTCTTCCTCCTCATCCTCACATTTAACAACTTCCGTAGCATCTAGCGTCTTCGTAACGGCACTTTCTCCAGCATTCTCGTACGTCCACCCGTTAGCATCCTCCTGGACACTTTCGTCAGCCTCGCGCTGAATCACCGTAATGTCCAGCAGGCGACCCTCCGCAGTTTCAAACTCCCACTCCTCCTGGACGCTCTCTTCAGGCTCGGTTTTAACTGTAATTATATTCAGCTGGCCTCTGTCTCCAGTTTCCTGCTGCAGCTGCTCGGGGTGACGGGTTCTCGACTCTGGTTTCGAGGTGTTTTTGATCGGCTGCTTCCGTTTCCGTTTTCGGTCAGAACGTTCAGGGTTTGATGGTTTGGTTTCTGTGTGGCCCAGAAGTAGAGATGGTGCCCAGTCTGGGTCAGTCTCCATCATCTCATACGCTGGTTGGCCTGCAAGAGATTAATGATTACATTATTTACAATCCTAAAATGACTCGATCAAGCTGTTTTTACCAAGCACCCATAGGATTAAGTATTACTAATAAAGTTCTCGTAATTTAATCCCTCAGTTTAATAGATAAATGAAACTGAAGTGAGGGAACTATTTACTAACCTGAGGGAACTTTATTACACTAAGGTACATGTTTGTTAATCTGAGGTAATTTTATTACACTAAGGTAACTTCGTTAATGTGAGGTAACTGTTTGTTAATCTGAGGTAATTTTGTTAATCTCTTTATCTGATGTGTTTCTTATCTCACAAATGTCTTTAACTGTGACCTTGTTTAAATTCCTCATTCTTATCTTATTTATCATTTTATTTAGTTATAATTTAGTTTTTTTTTTATAAAACTACTTGACTTAACTAGTTAATCTAAGGTAATTGTTAATCTGAGGTAACTGTTCACTAAACTGAGGCTAAAAATCATTAAATTTAGGGAATTACTGACTAAAATGAGGGAATGTTTATAAACATTATTTTTAATTTATTGCATAATTTTACTTATTTATTTTTGCTACAGAAATAAGAAGGAGAGGCTAGAAGTAATGTTTTGGAGTATTCCAAAAATAAAACAAGATTAAACACACATATACTGAGATCCTTCTTGGCTGAGGGAGCCTAAAACATGTTTAAACAAATTAAAAAATATATATCAGTATGTAAATCATCTTTAAATAAACTGCAATTTAAAGTTGTTAGCTACTGTATAAGAGCGGAAATCAGCACTCGGCTCCTTTCCTTCCATAATAAAAGTCCCTCTCTTACCTTTGTGGAAGTGCCGGGAGCAGACGTACATAAACGGGGATATCTGGGAGAAGGTGATGTCCTTGCGGCGGACCGCGGAGACCCAGGCCATCCGCCGCCGCTGGGTGATTTCCTCCACCAGCGGGCCCTGGTTCCGCTTCCAGGCGGGGAAGGAGAAGAACCGGGAGCCGGGGTTCACCCTGCGGCCCTTCCCGTCATGAGACTTATTACTGCAGCCCTGAACGCAGCACGACCGCACCATCTCACCCCTAATATCAGCTTTAATATCAGCTTTAATATAAAGTTATGAAGATCAGAAACTGTTCAGAATTTACTCCATAATAACCTCCTTACTCTAACTTATCTACACACACCTCCATACCACCATACTTTACCCTATACACAACAAACACTCTGCGCATGCGCAAACTGAGCCGAGTTCAGCCGAACAGAGCCGAATGTAACCAAACAAAGTCGAATGGAACCGAACGGAGCCGAATTAAAACGAACAAAGCCTAATGAAACCAAACGGGGGCGAAAAGAGTCGAATGAAACCGAACGGAGCCGAATAGAACCGAACAAAGTCGAACGGAACCGAACGGGGGCGAAAAGAATGAAATGGAACCGAACAGAGCCGAATTGAACCGAACAAAGCCGAATGAAACCGAACGGGGGCGAGTAGAGTCGAATGAAACCAAACGGAGCCTAATTAAAACGAACAAAGCCGAACGGGGGCGAAATTCTAACTGAACTTATTATAACTTATTAAATGTTTCCTAATTTATTTGCTATTTTTTATTTATATGGCGAGGAAAAGACTTCAGTTTTACACCAGGAGTGCACAAGCATATATATTTTTTAAACACTGTGTACCTGTAAGTTACTCAGATGTAATGACAATAAAAACCTCTTGATTTGATCTGACTATTTACTGTGTGCCTGTGTGCAATGACATTGATCACTGCTTACAATAAGACAATATGTACTGGGGGACAGTTCTTCTTCTATAAAAAAAAAATAAAAGGTTTCCCAAATTTTCTTAGACATAACCTAAGGACCTCTATAATGCAGTTATACTAATAGAAACTCTCATTTCATATGTCAGCTCTGCAATATTTACTAGTTTTAGTATCACACTATTTTGACCAGTAAAATGTTACTATTGATTTAAAAGGAATTTAGGTGCTCTTACCTGGTGTGCTGTTAACTGGCGGCTTCTGAGGCTGGTAACTCTGAATAACTTATCCTGTGAGGTAACACTTACTCTGCGACACAGTACTAATGAGTGCCAGTTTCTTCATTATAACGTTTTTGATGCTCTTTCCAGCATTTAACAATACTTTTTTACTTAGTTAAGTAGTTCTTGCTTCTTATAATATGGATTAGATTATTACTCAAATATTCACTATTCACTGTATACCTGTAACTCTACCTCTTCACTACTTTACTTTAACTGATGCTCTCAAACTAACATTAAGTTAATTAACTCTTGACGAGGCACAGCTGTTATCTGAAAGCCTGAATTCCAGGTGACTCTGCCTCATAAAGCAGACTGAGAAATTGCATGGTGAGATGGTGCTACTCTGAAGAATGTAAAATATAAAACATATTCTGGTATTATATTTTTATAAAAAAAATAATAATAATTTAGAACTTGTACTGCATATATTATAAAGTGGGCTCAGTCCACCCAATCACAGGCCTCCGTGGGCGGGGCCAGCGCCGCCGTCGGATAGCGAGGTGACGTCGGCACCGCCGCGCAGCCGCAGTCGGGCGGAGAGAAGATGGTGCTCATCAAGGAGTAGTGAGTCGGTCTCTCTCAGATCTAAATAACTCCGGTTCCGCCGGATCGGGATCCGATACCGCCGCTCCGCACGGCCGGCCCGCCTCACCGAGCCCCCGCCCGGCGCTGGTTCCGCTGGCTGGGGCTGTGAGCAGGCCTGAGCGCGTGGAGCGGCGGAGACCGGCTCGGTTCAGGCCCGGTTTAGCCCCGTTAGCTCGCAGCTAACCGCTGATTAATCCGGGTCAGGATTCGGCTGCTCTGAGGAGCTGAAACCGGTTTTAAACTATTCGGATCCTTCGCTGTAGTTCACTTTCAGAGCAGAACCGAACCTGTAGAACTTGAGAGAGGTTGGTGGATCCGGTCCGGCTCTGAGAAACTCGCTCAAAGCCTCAAACAGCGGAACCGAAACTAGCTAACATTAACCCGAGTAACGGCTTAGCGCGCGCCGCGAGCAGCGCGTGATTTCACCGCTTAAACCGGAACATTTTACCGAGCTTCAGCTAGTTACCGTTAACTTCCTGCTGTTTTAATGAACTAGCTAACAATAAACTACTTTTATGGCGTGGGGATTGGTTGTTAAGCGTTGCTATGGTATAGCTGTGGAGCTTGTCGGTTACTAAGGCGTTGCTAAGGGATTGTTATGCTCTAGGAGTTGGTTGCTAAAGTGTTGCTGCGGTATGGGCGTTAGCTGCTGAGGTTCTTGCCAGGTGGTTGCTAAGTGATTGTTATGCTATAAAAAATGGTTACTAAAGCATTGCTGAGGTATGAGCAAGTTCTTGCTTGGGTGTTGCTAAGGGATTGTTATGCTGCAGAAGTTGGTTATGAATGTGTTGCTACGTGACTTTTATGCTATAGGAGTTGGTTGCTGAAGTGTTGCTGAGGTATGGGCGTTAGCTACTGCTAGGTGGTTGCTAAGGAATTGTTATCCTAAAAATGTTTGTTAACAAGGCCTTGCTAGGGTATTGTTGTTCTGTGAGGTATGGGCGTTAGTTAGGAAGTTCTTGATAGGTGGTTGCTAAGGGGTTGTTTTACTTTAGAAGTTGGTTACTGAAGGGTTGCTAAAGGATTGTTATACTATAGGAAGTGGTTGCTAAAGTGTTTCTGAGGTATGAGTGTTAGCTACTGAGGTTCTTGCTAGGTGGTTGCTAAGCTGTTGCTAAGAGATTGTAATGCTGTAGGAGTTGGTTGCTAAAGGGTTTTGAGGTGTAGGCCTTAGTTACTAAGTTTTGCTTAGGTGTTGCTAAGGGATTATGCTACATGAGTGGGTTAATAAGGTGTTGCTGTGGTATAGGTGTGTTATATTAATGCATTACTTAGGTGTTTTGATTATCAATGTGTGGCTAAGGCTTTTTAAGTTGTTGGTGTTATATGGTATTGCTGTTTGTTGCCAATGTGTTGCTGGGTGGTTGCTGAGGTGTTATGGTATAGGTGTTTTTTGCAAGTTGTTGCAAATGTGGTATGGGTTTTAGTTATGATAGTGTTGCTATGGTGTAGATGTTGGTTGCTAAGGTAATGTTATAGGTGGTTGCTGTGGTATAGATGTAGACTCAAAATGATGATTAGATCCCTATTAAACATACTCTACAATCAACTGAAATCTAGTCTAAACACATAATATTTTATTGTATTATAATTTTATGTCAGAAAGTATATGGTTGTTATTATAAGCCTTGATATATAGAAGTGTCACATTAATAATCTGCTCTGCAGTACTGTATTGATTCGTAGTATGGATGCTTTAAATAAGCTGTTGTCGTGGTGTAGCATTTGGTTGATAAGGTATTGTTAGGTGTTTGCTAAGGTGTTGCTATGGTATTCGTCTGTGGTCTTAAACCTTGTCTTGTTAGTTTTTAGGCTGTACGTAAAATAAAGATGAGTGTATAAAATATTACGTGGTGCATGTGGTCTGAAATATTAAAGTAAAATATATAATAGAAATGTAAAAAAGAAACTAAGTAATGTTTATGAACACATTAAACTTTTTTATAAGAATTTTATTAATTTTATGCTTAAGAATATGTTCGCACTGCGTGACCTTTTGTATGGCCGCATGTGATTTGTCTGGATGATAACTTAAATTAGAATTTTTATATGTATTTTTATGTGCATCTTAGATTTTATGTGTTTGTGGTGTATTTGAAGTCAGTATCTCAGGGTGAAGGAGGGAAGAAGCATTTCGCTGGAAAGTAAAACCTCCAGTTGTCATGGCTCCTGATTGGTCGGTGTGTTTGGGCGCTGGGTATGGTGGTTTTGCGTTCCGGTGTCTGGGTTGTGTAGGTGTTGTGTTCGCTCAATCTAACCACCAACCAGTACTTAAGCTAATTATTTTCACTGCTGTCTCTTTTTAGGTGCGCGGTTATTTTTAGCGCCTGTTTCTGGTTCTTTGTTTGGTAGCTTGATGTTGAGTTCTGCGTAGTCTGGCTCGGTTTATGGCCGACCTGCTGTTGTCAGGCCCGCTGTGCTGGGAATTAGGTTTCTGGATCAGCTGATGTTGTGCTGTACCTGCTGTTCTTTTAAGAACAGCTTTAGTCCACGGCTTTTCCTCGCTCTGGTAGACAGGAGAGTAAATGTTAAGAGATCTGATGCAGTTTTGAGAAGTCTATATGTCAAAAAAGGAAAATTATATAGAATATTCTGTATATATAGTTTCATGACATCTTTTAATAAGAGTTACTTCATACAAATGTTCATACAAAAGTTTGGACACATTTCTTAGATTTCTGCTGGGTTTTCTCAGTTTTATGAGGTAGAGCCACCAGGCTTTCAGTTAACAGCTGTGCTGAACTCATCAAGAGTTAATTACTTAAATGTCTTGCCTCTTAAATAGTTTGAGAGCATCAGTTCTAATCCATATAATGGCAAGAACTACTCAACTAAGTAAAGAAAAAAAATTAAGGCCAGTCAATCCAAAAAAGAAGAATTTCATGAACTTTGAAAGTATCCTCAATTACAGTCACTGCTAAGACAAACAAAAATGTTATGAAGAAACTGGCACTCATCAGGGCTGCCCTAGGAAAGGATGAGCACAGGATATATTGCGATATATCGTATCACTTTTGTTTGCGACGTATTTGCGATATGTGGCGTCAATTATCAATATATTTGTAGAAACTTTATAGAGACTACAT
Source organism: Astyanax mexicanus (assembly GCF_023375975.1). Taxonomy (NCBI): domain Eukaryota; kingdom Metazoa; phylum Chordata; class Actinopteri; order Characiformes; family Acestrorhamphidae; genus Astyanax; species Astyanax mexicanus. The sequence continues at coordinate 1,221,195 of NC_064427.1, forward strand.
TCACATTACCATGAAAAGGGTTAATAAACCTGCGGTGAAGAATTTTGATTGTTAAATTTTGTGAAACTAAAACACCAATAAATCAATAACTTCTGGTATTTGATTATTTAGGAGTATTTTATTCTCTTCAGTAACACGGATGCTGTAATGTAATGTAGAGAATTGTATTGTAATATATTGAGTATCACAGAATCGTGATATTATCTTAATCGTGAGATGCCATGCGATTTTAACGTTCATTAAAATTATTTTACTGTGATTTTATTTATGAACTGACGCTAAAATTTATGGTATTTTCTCTCTTTTTCTTTTTGCCCTGACTCAGTCGCGTGGTCTTGCCGTGCTCAGTAGAAGAGGTAAGAACCTCCTTCTCTCTTGATGTTTTAAATTATGTTCCTTATATTTATGTGGAGGAATTTTGTTCCAAAAGCCAAATCAAAGCAGCCTCAGACCATCACACTACCACCATGTTTTACGTTCAGTATGATGTTCTTTTTGTGAAATGATGTATTAATCTTTATGCCAGATGGGAAATGGGACACACACCTTCCAAAAAAGTTCTTTAAATGTTGTTCTGGGTTTTTTTGGGATCTCCTGGATGAGTTCTTCATGCCCTTTTGGAGTAATTCTGTTCGACTTTGTTTTCTCATTTGTTTTTGAATTCTGTCTTTAGATCAGGGTATAATAATGTGCTGCTTTTTGAGATCTTTTATCTGTTTCTGGCTTTGTTTAAGTGATTTCTTGGTCTGGTCTGGTTGTGGTTAGTAGTAAAATTGAACTTAGTTATTTACAGTTAATTTATAGGGGCAGTAACTGTTTCACACAGGGCTAGATTAGTTTGGATTGGTTTTGTCCCTAAATAAATTAAATCATCATTTAAAAAGTGGTTTTTATATTTATATTAACTCAGACTATATGTGTGTGATATTAAAGTTAGTTTGATGATCTGAAAAATGTAAGTGTGACCTAAAAGCACAAGATTCTGTGAAGAAATCTCTTTTTCCACATGTTTTTAGAGTGTAATAGATGTTAAACTAAGTTGGGCTGATGTTTACAGTGCTGTAGGACTGCCATCATTACTCATTTTAAATAGATTAAAATGTTCTCAGTGAATGGCCTCGGGGCCGTTGTGTAATTTTGCTGATAAACAGAGCAGATTATCACAGGCAGAATTACAGCCTCCTGAAACTGAATTAAAGTGATATTAAATAGGGATGTGCTGATCCAGTACTGGTCAAAATCCCATGTGATCCATTAGCCTAAAATCACATAAATGCTCCTAGAAACTCCTAGAAACAAACCTCACAGGTATTTAAGCCTACAGGCCACCAGCATGCCAGGCTTCATAACTTAACATAACTTTATTTAGACTGGGTCTGTCACAATAATTACATTATCGATTTATCGTACAATATATGGACACAAACTCACTAATTTGACTTATTAAGGAGAACCCATTAATGTAAATAAGCACATAAAGCAACTTTGTTTGAAAACACAGGTTTAATTTTATTTGACTTTTTTCATATAAGAGACTTTAAAGGTCAGGATAATTATATATTTGACGTAATAATTGAATTGAAAACCATCAAACCATCAAACCACCAAGCTGAACTGCTTGAATTTTTGCACCAGGAGTAAAGCAGCATAAAGTTATCCAAAAGCAGTGTGTAAGACTGGTGGAGGAGAACATGATGCCAAGATGCATGAAAATAAATATGGTATTATGGAAATGTTATTAATTTCAAAAACAGCCTTTGTTTTTCATACAGATCCCAGTGTGTTTGTTTATTATTATCCCTGATTTTCTCAGGATTAATGACTGAATGAACAGAAATAGAAATAGCTGGAGTTTTCCTTAAATATTGTTCTTTCTATTTTTATCGTTTCTCTGCAGTACCAAGTGGGGCAGCTTTTCTCCGTGGCTGAGGCCAGCAAGAATGAGACGGGAGGAGGAGAAGGGATCGAAGTGTTGACGAATGAACCGTACGAGAAGGAGGGGGAGAAAGGACAATACACACACAAAATATACCACTTAAAGAGGTGATTACTCCCCATTACCCTATTATCATTCATCAGGAATGTAGAGAAACAAAGAGAAAAAAGCCTAAATAATATCCAGTATAAAAGCACAGGAATAATAAAGACGAAAAAATAATTGTATAAAACAAACTCATTTTTCCTTCGTTCTTTTCATTTGCCATCCCTTTCCTCCTTTTTCATCTTCTTATTCTTCCCTCCAAAAAACATTATACTGATGAAACTGGCACTCATCAGATAAGTTCATCAGAATTACCAGCCTCAGAAACAACAAGTTAACCACAGATCACCTAAATACTGAGTTCAGAGTTCTTATGGTGTTTATAGTTTCAGTATGTGGGGGAGTGAGATGAGGGTGCAGCTGGTAGAGTACCACACCCTCTGAGACACGCCACACATTTGCTTAAATTTGTGTCTCTTTTGCATTAAGTGCTTTCCCTTCCTTAAAGAGCTCTGCCTTCAGACCTTCTCCCTTTTATTTATCTCGAGACTGTGGCCCAAATGGATCCGTACTTGCTCATTAGTGCTGATTTATGTGCACATTAACACACGTGATTGGCTCTGTACATCTGAATTAACTGTCTGAGCATATATCACTACTTACAGGGGTTGGAGAATGAAACTGAAACACCTGTCATCATTTTAGTGTGGGATTTTAGGTTTCATGGCTAAATTGGAGCAGCCTGGTGTTCAATCTTCATTAATTACACATTGTACCAGTAAGAGCAGAGTGTGAAGGTTCAATTAGCAGGGTAAGAGCACAGTTCTGCTCTAAATATTACAATGAACACAACATTATGGGAGACATACCAGTGTTCAAAAGAGGACAAATTTTGGTGCACGTCTTGCTGGAGCATCTGTGACCAAGACAGCAAGTCTTTGTGATGCATCAATAGCCACGGTATCCAGGGTAATGTCAGCATACCACCAAGAAGGACCAACCACATCCAACAGGATTAACTGTGGACGCTGTAAGAGGAAGCTGTCTGAAAGGGATGTTCGGGTGCTAACCCGGATTGTATCCGCAACAAATCACGGCAGAATTCAGTGTGCACCTCAACTCTCCTGTTTCCACCAGAACTGTCCGTCACCACAATCAATTATTGTGCTCTAAAACCAGGTGTTTCAGTTTCATTGTCCCACCCCTGTATATGAGACAGTAAAGCTCTGATTGGACAGCTGGAGTCTATTGCATTGGTAAAATGCAGAAAATACAACATTTGTTTAAAAATTTACTCATTGTCAAGAAAATACAGAACATAATAGCCCTTTTGTGTACTATTATACTGTAAAATAATCCACAAACCTATATTAGTTTAGTTGTGCAAAAAAATACAGTGATATACCTTAAAAATGCCAGAATCTAAGAGTGTGAAAAAATTGTGTTGGAAGCACAAAACTCATTATGTAAATGTTCTTACATCTCCTTTATCTGCTTATTCACATCACACAGTAGTTATAGATCCCCCTCTCAGACAAAGTCTGCTGGTTAATCCTGCTGTGTACTGTCTGAGGTTCTCAACCAGCAGAACGAAATGGTGTTTCTTTAACTGAAGATCTAGTGGGTGGGGCTTTGGACATATTGTGATGTCACAATAAGAAAGGAGCATCTAAACGGCTCATAGAAGCCAAATATGTAAATAAATAACCAAAAACTTCTTCAGCTGATTTCACAGAAAACAGATGGATGTATTTTTTGGTTTTTGGAGTTTTTATAGGGGTAGAGAGACCCAAGTGGAAATACAAAATCATGCAAAAAGTGAGTTTTATCCACTATAATGTATATTTTTTTTATATTTTTGTGCTCTTCTTTTTACAGTAAAGTGCCCGGCTTTGTGAAGATGATCGCACCAGAGGGAGCTCTAGTATTCCATGAAAAGGCCTGGAATGCATATCCATACTGTTGTACCAGTAAGTTTAATGTTTTATATATGTTTAAATATGTTTATTTAATATTAAGGAAGTAAATATATATTGTCTGATAGTTGAAAATGATGTAGTCTATTTGAACTGCATTATAATCAGTTCATTCATTAAGATTCTAAAAGAGCTGGATAATATTAAAGTGGATTTAAATGACTGGTCTATATGTGATTTTTACGATTTAATTGGAAAAAAAAATATTTTTAATACCTTAAAATCTTTTAATTACACTTTTTTTTCTTTTGTCTTTTTACCTCCCCCAACTCCTCTCTATCACTGTCTGCTCGATGTTCTTCAGTTGTGACGGTAAGTAGATTGATATTTAAAAGTCAAACTTTAATCAATGCTAATTTGTAGTAAAGCTACTATGTTTTTACATTAGTATAGTGGGACTAAAGAACCAGTCAAAAGTTAGGACACACTTCTCTTTCAAAAATTTTATATATATATTTTTATCTATATAGTAAATGAATAGTGAAGTTCTATGAAGGAACACATAAGGAATCATGTGGTAAATGTACATGTGTTAAACAAACCAAAATTCTTTTAAAAATGACCAGTTTCTGAGGCTGGTAACTCTGATAAACGTATCCTGTACAACAGAGGAATCTCTTGCTCTTCCGTCCTTTCCTGGAGCGGTCCTGATAAGTGCCAGTTCTATCATTATAACATTTTGGATGTTCTTTGCGGTGACTGCACTTGAGGATACTTTTAAAGTTTGGAAGCTATTGTTTTCTTTATTTAGTTGAGTAGTTGTTGCTTCTCATAACCTGGATTAGAACATTACTCAAATATTCACTATTCACTGTATACCTGTAACTCTACCTCTTCACTACTTTACTTTAACTGATGCTCTCAAACTTTACATTAAGAGACAAGAAATTCAAGTAATTAACTCTTGATGAGTTCAGCACAGCTGTTAACTGAAAGCCTGAATTCCAGGAGACTCTACTTCATAAAGCTGACTGAGAAAATCCAGCAGAGATGTTCAAAACTCATCATCTAAACAAGAGGAGCTACTTTGAAGAATGTAACATATAAAACGAAAATGTCTTCTGATTAGTTTGGATTTAAAAACACTGAATTTAAAGGGGTGTCCAAACTTTTGTACTTTTGTTACTGTGCATTTTAATTTTCATTGTATATTTAATAAAAATATGTTTATTTATTGTTTATTCATTATTAATAACAGAATGAATACATGAAAGACGACTTCATGATCAAAATTGAAACGTGGCACAAACCGGACATGGGCTCTTTGGAAAATGTGAGTTTTGACACACTTCATTCTTCTACTATTACTGGTATTTTACCTTTTACCTTTCCTGTACTTATCTGGCACTAGTATTGATTGTTTAACAGACCTGTTTGTTGCTGCTGTTCTTATTGTAGGTGCATGACTTGGACCCGGAGACGTGGAAGACTGTGGAGGTTGTACCCATTGATATAGCAGACAGATCACAAGTGGAGCCTGGAGTGAGTGCATTGTTTTACAGCACCTTTCCACTAAAAGAAAAAGAAAGCTTATGTATCAGAACAGAGTCGCTGCGCTTTCCTCTGAACGTTAGCGCCACTGTGATGCTACTCGCCAACGCTGCATCAGCAGCAGCTCAAAAAGAAGTGGAGTCTGATTTCCGGACTTCACATGTATCAGAGGAAGTGTAATAAGTCCTAATAAGTGGATTCGGTAATTGGCCTTGTAAATTTGGGAGAAAATAGAAAAAAATTAATAATATATGTAAAAAAAAAAAAATTGAATTAAATATGCTTAAAATAGCCAATATATAGCACATCACATCAGGAGCTTAATCTGAGAAAACATAAGCAAACTTAGAAACCCAGTAAAATCTACAGGTTTGACTCATTTTGGTAAATTTACCAACTCAATAAATAAATTAAGAAATAAACTGCACAGCACTAGAGACGTATACAGCTTTTTTCCCTTTTAATCATCATTTTTATGTTTTTTTTTCACTTTCGTTTTTTCATCCGTTTTCATGAACAATAATAGTCCTATTCTGTTTTTTAGCACTTTTCTAAAACTGTTTGTGTGTGCATTTGCACATCTATGTCAGCAGCAATGGGTGCAACTTTAAATAGCTGAATGCATTCATTCACAAGATTGTTCACAAATATATGGACACACGTACGGCGTCTCCCTCCCGGCTGTGAGCGGTCAGAAGTTACGGCTGCCTGGTTTTGCTCCTTGACAGCCGTGGCTGAAGGTCTTCCTCTGTGATGTAATGGTGGATTAGAGAGTATGTGTGGCGCGCTCAGACCGTTTCATGCCCTCCGGCCTCAGCCACCAGTTTACTGGAGACGGCTGTAATCCTTAAGCCACCGGCGTTCAGCCAAACCCTGCTTCAGAGGTGAGACTCTGCACGGCTCCATCAGCAGAGGAAAAGCAAAAACTTTTCTGGCATCTGTTTTAAAGAAGGAAAAAGTTGATGATGTATACTAGGGATAGTGTTAATTACATTTTTTGTGCAGAAACCAGACAAAATGAAACATTGGGCCGAAAACTGAACACATTTTTTTGCAGGTTTTTATTCATTTAGCTTCTTTTTAAACCACGTTTTAAATTAAATAGCTTAAAAGAACAACAGCTTATCATAAACTGAACATAAGCTCACATCCCAGCAGACCTATCAACCAAGCGCAATATATTTACCTCAGTAGTGCTACTTAAATCATATTAAGTGAAATTTACACAAAGCCTTAGGAACTGGTGGTTTAAAAGACTCTAAGTTAGCTTAGCTAGCATTACTATCCTAGTCCTGTACAGCTTGTATGTTTCAGCCGCAAAGCAACAGTGAGTTTGTGAAGAGACGGTAGTAAACTTGAGTTTTTGCTTTTTTAAATAAACTAGTGCTTGCCTATATGGCCTAAAAATATTTGATTTTAATCAATTGTTTCTCCTCCTACTGAAAATGAAACTACAGATGACAAAGAAATGGTTAAAAACTAGGTTTACCCGTTAAAAAAAAAAAATATATAAGCCACAAAATATGGCATTTAAAATGCTGGGACACATTTTATGAAATAATCATTTGATCTATTTGCTGAAAAAAATCCTAAAATTAGATGAAACACTGTCTTTATGATGCTATATAAAATGTCATTAAATAAACTAGCTATTATAGGGTATGAATTATTCAGTCTTGTTACATATTCTCACGTTTATTGTTTTATTTTCTTGCTATTTTCTGATTGGTTCTAATTTAGTTAGCATAATATTTGGTGCATTTCTTTTATATGCTTTAATGCTATGACTTACTTATAATGTACAAACTACATAGTGTTTATATGGTGCATGCAATTATCTGTAGTGGAATACAAATAGCGACCCTGTAAAAGTCTTAGCAAAAAATGTTAGTCTGTGATTTAAAAAAAATCTGTGACTTGTCTTTAGATGTGAGAGGGTGTCAGACTTTAATAAAGTCTTTTTAGAGTCTTCTCAAAGTCGTCTAGTGTTTGGTTAGCATTAGTTGCATAAATAAAGTGGCTTTATGCTATTGTGCTCTGTAGAGCAGCATTGTTGACTGAGCCTGTTAAAGGGGCGGACTGATTAAATTTAACTCAGCCAATCAGTAGAAGCCCAGCTCAGCTCCGCCCCCTCTGACACTGCTTTTTGTTAGTGTTAGCAGCTAGCGGCTAACGCTCAGAGCACTGCGGTATCTTTGTGCTTTGTACTTTAATGACTTAAGTGGATCAGTCTCGGGTCGGGGTTAATCCCAGTCACCATCTGGCCGAGGTGTGCAGTGTGTAGGTGCTGCAGGTTTAAAGTGTGTGTGTGTGTGTGTGTGTGTGTTATGCATATGTGTGTGAAAGGGTGTGTGATGAGAGGAAGCGAGGTGGTGAATGAATAAATGAATGATTTAAATAAATCAGGTGGTCAGATGGGTAAATCAGGTGAGTCACGGCTGCACCTCAGATGACTTAAATTAAGATCAGTATAATAAACTTTATAATAAGGGTACATTAATTAACAGTATGTACCACAGTATTAAAAAAACACTGTTAAATGGTTGAGTTATGTCTTAACTAATTATTAGTAACATTAATTAAGGCTTTATTAAACATTACTAAATGTTTAAATAACAATGCATTTAAAGATTAGTTACGAAAATTATAATGATTAATAATAATCATATATAGGTCTTAACAAGTGTCAGTTAATAGTTAATTAGTTAATGTAACCTCATTGCAAATGGTTATCTGATATTTATATAAAAATGTCTTTATTTTTGTCGATTTATCAATATCATTTTGATATCAGCATAAACAATATAAAAATGCCACAATAAATGTCTGTAATTACAAATTTCTGCCAATTCTTTCAATGCACACTGTAATAAACATCCATCACTAACACACCCAATAACTAATGTATTTTAAAATTTGGGTCATCATGATTAAGCAGTGGTGATTTAAATAATCAGCTTGTTATCAAAATAAGAAAATATTTGCCAAATGTTTTTTTTCCCCCCAAAAAAATTATAAATCTTATAAGTCTTATCGTCTCTATCTGTGTAACTCCAGAACTCAGAGCACTGATAACTGCACTAAGCAACTAATGCAGGAAAACTCTCTAGAACTGTGTGAATATTATATATTAGTGTAAAATCCTGTAATATTACTCTACCACCTCAGCCCACATGCTCCTCCCACTTTTTTCTCAGCGGCGCTTCTGTATCTGTATTTCTCAGCTTGTCCAGAAATGCATGTGTAAAACGTGTCCTTTAGCAGTGGCTCAAAGCGTGAATTACAAAGAGCAAGAAACAGAGTATATCTAAAAGTTTGGGAGATGTATTGTTTTTTTTTGTGCAATTAATAATATTTTGGGCAAAGAGCTGATGGGGAACATTTGTTTAAACTGTTTTTTTTTGTTTGTTTGTTTTTCTTTCTTTCATCTAATGCAGGACTATAAGCAAGAAGAAGACCCTGCGGTTTTTCACTCAGAGAAAACAGGTCGAGGTCCACTGGGCCCAGAATGGAAGGTAAAAGTTCTGCTTTGTTGTTTGTAGTCATGTAGTGAGAGATGGTACTTATGTTCCAGGTTTGTTCAATCATTATAAAAACATGGAAAATTATGTGCTGTGTATTAATATCGGCTATTTTTCAGCCAAAATATGGATTCAGCAACTAGGCGATATTTATTTCTCTTATTTTAGGCGATGCTGAGAGCTGATTAGATCATATTGTTAGATAAGGATTACAGCAGCTCTGTGTGAGGCTCAGTTTTACCTTATATATGTTTTTCCTTTTTCTTTTCTAACAGTCAGAGCTCGCTGCAAATGAAAACGCTCCCCGAATGTGTGCATACAAACTCGTCACGGTGAAGTTCAAGTGGTGGGGCCTTCAAAGCAAAATAGAGCATTTCATCCATAAAGTAAGTATGCATGTTTTTTGATAACTTTAAAAAGCCCTTTTAAAGCACCTTAAAGGTGTGAAAGCTGCTTTCGAGCCGAGGGGAGGCAGAGTCCTGATTCTGGGTTCTCCAAAAAATATTGATCTGGGGTTCACGTTAAGCAGACTCAGGTGCAGACTATCTGCTCCCAGTGCTGGGTGTGGGGTTGCGGGATTGGTTCATTTTGCATTATGACTTTTTCTCTTAACGTGTTATTTCCCTTTCATTCAGTATAATTATACCTAATCGTTGATTTTCCTGCAGCAAGAGAAAAGAATCTTCACCAACTTCCATCGTCAGCTCTTCTGCTGGATGGACAGCTGGGTGGGACTCACCATGGAGGACATCCGGCGGATGGAGGCTGAAACACAGAAGGAGCTAGAAGAGGTAAAATACTACATATTACCAAAATACAACTACTCTACAGCATGATGCCGATGACTGTGCCTTGCAAAATCTGGACGCTGTATTATTAACTGTAATGCTAAAGCATTTAGAAACAGCAGGTTGTAAATGTATATAACTGATGATAATCACAGCAGCCCTGTAATAGTTCAAGAGTGAAAAATGCATTTTTCCCTCCAAGCTTCTTAAACTGGCAGCCCAAGTAAATAATCCACTTTCCCATTTTAATATTTATTCTCATGACTTTTCCTAGTCGGCTAGTGTATATATGTATTTATTTTTAACCAGATGTGTAGCAGCACTGTTTGCGGTACATAACTTTATTTGTGTACATACCCTATTTAATTGAAAGTGTGGCTTATAGTCGGGTGCAGCGTGTGTGTGTGTGTGTGTGTGTATATATACAATTTTTTATTTATTTATATATTTTTTTATATTATTAGTGGATGCAGCTTACATTCAGGTGCGCTCAATAGCCCCGAAATTACGATAACTGCTGAACTGGCTCAGGGGGGAGCTACACAACACTTAATGGAAAATTTTTATATTATATAAGACCAATTGGTACTTTTGGCAGTGTGGGCAGTTTGGGCAGTGTGCCAAGTCCTGCTGGAAAATGAAATCCACATCTTCACAAAGGTTTTCAGCAGGACTTGGCACACTTCCCACATTGCCAGAAGTACCAATTGGTTTTATATACTGAGTTTCAAAATTTGAACTGAATTACTGAAATAAAGTAACTTTTCAATGATATACACATTTTTTGAGATGCACTAGTATACAACACAAAAAGAGAGTAGGTTTATATACTTATAATATAAAGTGAGAAAATATTGGTGTTGATCAACACTATAGCATAGAATATTATGACACTGAAGTTCCGTTTTTATGCAGTATAAAGTGTGTGTGTGTGTGTGTGTATGTATATATATATATATATATATATATATATATATATATATATATATATATATATATATATATATATATATATAAATATATATATATATAAATATATACATACTCAGTATCTCCGTATTGTTTTTCTCTTCTGGTTGCCACTGGCCACTCTGTAATATTCTCTATTTTCAGTGTGTTTGTGTTGAACGCAGCCCAACTCAATAAGGGCTGGTAGTTGGCTCGGCTTCTTCCTTTTTAGCCGGTAAGAAACGCAATCCAACCGCGAGGCCCTCCAAAGCCTGACGCGCTCTGTGATCATATCCAGCCCCCGGCCAAGAAAAACCACACACTTTCCATTCTCTGGGAAATATTGATCGATACGTTCTGTGCCAAGCGCCCGAGGCTCAGCCTGGTATTATTTTAACTTTTAGCTGCAGTTTGCCAGAATGAATAGACTATTGATTCTTATATCATCAGCTTTCAGTCTCATTACAACTAATGGACTGACCTCAGTAATTTGTCTTTTCATTAGGCTGATTTGGTTATCTCGGTTTTATGAGTTGGCAGGTTATTCCTGCTGTGAGTGCAGCAGCTCTGATGGAAATGAAACTTATATATTAAATAATAATAATAATAATACTGCATTATTCTGCTAGTGCCAAACTTAAACTCTGCTTTTTTCCTCCTAATGTTTGATCTGATGGTTTACTTTGGCCTTTTTTCTTTACTGAGATCCAGGCTCTGCTTTTCCACAGCCGGTTGGGAATGTGATGCTGATCATGATTTTGCTGCTGCTGATGTTGAGCGGTTCTCTCTTTTTAAGCTCTGATGAGAATCATTAATTCTCTGGATTACTCTTTTAGAGTGTTAACCTTTTACTGATCCCTCCCACAGGAATTAATGTGCTCTGTATTTGTGCATTGTCCTTTAGTATTCATACATTGTGTATGATTGTACATGCAGTGTTCACACAGTGATGCTGTTTACACCTTTTACAGACTGTAACTATATTTAATTTACTTTTACTGAAGCTAAATTTGCTTTTCTGTATAGCTAACTTTACATCTATTTAGTTATCTACTTAGTACTTTATTTCTCTATTTATATGTCTAGCCAACTGTCTGTCTGTTTCTATCTGTCTATCTTGCTAGCTGATTATCTGTTTAGCTGTTTATCTTCCTTGCTAATTTCCTGTCTATTTAGTGTTTGGTTAACTGAAAGTTTAGCTAACTGTCTACCTGTCTCACTATCTAGTTAAGTAGCTAACCATGTTAGTTGCTTTCTGTCTGATTGCCTTTCTGTCTGTCTGTCTGTCTGTCTGTCTAGCTTTTTTCCATCAATTTAGCTAAATCTCTAATTACCTTTCTATCTGTCAATCTGCCATCTCTGTCTCTCTAGCTTTTTATCTATTTAGCTATTTATCTGTCTAGCTATTTTCCTTTCTATTTATCTGTCTAGCTATCTAGCCTTCCATGTATTTGTCTGTCTGTCTGTCTGTCTAGGTAGCTAGCTAAGTTAATCGCTAGCTTTCTATCTGTTTAGCTGTTTATCTGTTTAGTTAATTTTCCAACAATTTAGTTATCCGTCTATAATGACCTTTTTAGCTGTCTGTCTTTCTGTTTGTCTAGCTTTCCATCTATTTAGCTGTTTATCTGTCTAGCTGACTTTCCAAATCTTTAGCAATCTGTCTAATTTTCCATCTGTCTAGCACTTTTTCCATCGATTTAGCTGTCTGATGACTTTTCTGTCTGTCTGTCTGTCTGTCTAGCTTTCCATCTATTTGTCTGAGTAGCTAGCTAATTTCCTGTCTAGCTTTCTAGACTTCCATGTATTTAGCTAGCTGTCTGTCTGTCTGTTTGTCTCTCTATTTTTTAAGCTAGGTAGCCAAGTTAATGGATGGCTTTCTATCTGTTTATCTGTTTAAATATCTAGTTAATTTTTAACAGTCTCTCTGTCTAGCTTTAAATCTATTTATCTGTCTAGCCGACTTTCCAAATATTTAGCTATCTGTCTGATTACCTTTCTGTCTGTCTCTGTCTACCTTTCTATCTATTTAGCTGTTTATCTATATAGCTAATTTTCCAACAGTTTACCTGTATGTCTGATTACCTTTCTGTCTATCTGTCTCTCTAGCTTTCCATCTATATTTAACTGCATCTGTCTTGCTAATTCCCTATGTATTTAGCTGTCTGTCCCTCTAGGCAGCTAACGTATCTATTCTAGCTAATGTTCCATTTGTATATTAATTTAGCTACCTTTCCATCTGTTTAGCTATTTATCTGTATAGTTAATTTTTCAACAATTTAGCTAACTTAACATCTATTTATCTACGTATCTGTCTGTCTGTCTCTCTGTTTATCTATATTAACGTGTTGCTGTTTTGTGTTTAGATGCGTAGCAGTGGCACAGTAAGAGGCACGACGGCAGCAGAGGAGTAGCTGTGGATTTCTAGTAGCTCTACAGGTGGAGTGAGATCCGTAAGTCCCGCAGGAACCGGAGGGAGAGGTTCTGCCTGGGGAACCGGCGCCGTTTGTTCTCACGCCTCACGTTCATTCCTGAACATCATCCAATCGCTTTACAGCACTGCATCCGTTCAGGTTCACAGCAGATCAGAATTAGATTAGGGTTTAGTTTAAAACTGCAGAACCAGAACCACCCAGCGAGATAAATCACAAACAGATCCTCACCTCCTGAAACACACTAATGAGAAACAGAAGAATCTTATTGGCCGGATCGAGAAATGACTTGGACTGGAGGTTCGGGTTCAGATACTGTAGAAGTTCTTACGTCAGGCTGTGAACCGAATGGACTCGGTCTGTCCTGTAACCTACAGGTGCTGCTGACGCATGAGATCAAGCATGAAAACTAACAACCTAACAACCATTTCCTTTCATCTTCTGCCTTTCATCTTTCATCACCTCATAGTTACAGTTATTCCATGGTGATTTGTGTTTTTATTTTATTTTATTTTTCTATAATTTATTTATTATTGCTTTAACATTTCTCTTTTTTTTTCATTGTTAATTTTTTCTTCTTTCATGCATTTCCATTTTCACCTGTTCAAATGGCGCTTGGCAATAATTTAAAATCAAGATAAATTTGGATACACCTTCTCATTCAATGTTTTAATTTTATTTTATTTTTTCCTACATAGTAAATGAATAGTGAAGTGATCTATCAGACTATGAGGGAACACATATAAAGAATCATGTAGTAACTTAAAAACAGTGTTAAACAAACCAAAAAAATACTCTGTGTTCATAATGAGTGCCAGTTTCACCATTCTGCACTTGAGGATACTTTTAAAGTTCTTAAAAAGTAAAGTTTCTCTGATTTTGCTATTTATAGGTTTATGTTTGAGTAAAATTAACATTTGTTGTTTTATTCTATAAACTACAGACAACATTTCTCCCAAATTACCAATAAAAATATTCATTTAGAGCATTTATTTATTTGCATAAATGTCTGAAATAACAAAATGAAAAAGATGCAGAGCTTTCAGACCTCAAATAATGCAAAGAAAACAAGTTCATATTCATAAAGTTTTAAGAGTTCAGAAATAATCAATATTTGGTGGAAAAACCCTGGTTGGTTTTTAATCACAGTTTTTTTTCATGCATCTTGGCATCATGTCCTCCTCCACCAGTCTTACACACTGCTTTTGGATAACTTTATGCTGCTTTACTCCTGGTGTAAAAATTCAAGCAGTTCAGTTTGGTGGTTTGATGGCTTGTGATCATCCATCTTCCTCTTGATTATATTCCAGAGGTTTTCAATTTGGTAAAATCAAAGAAACTCATCATTTTTAAGTGCTCTCTTATTTTTGCAAGGCTGTGTATATGTTTTGCCTGTATCGTCCAGACTGCGCTCAGCTCTTGTGCCTTTGCCCACTTTGTCTGACTACAGACTCTCTCTGTTCTTCTGACAGAAACCCATTTTTTCCCCCCATTTTCTCAGAAAAGAGTGTTGGGCTGGAATACACGGGCTCCATATTTGACCTATTATTCCTCCTCGCCTGTTCGGCTGTGCTGTAAACTCTTTCCAGACCTCTGGAATTCCAAAACCCTCGTTCCTCTTTCTTCACATTGTTCTAACCATTACATTTCTCTCTCTATCTTTCTTTTCTTTTCTTCTGATTTCAAGTGCCTGATTTTAGTGCATTTGATCTAAATGATTATTATTTTTTTGTTTCTCGAGGTGCTGGATGTGTGTGAAGGTCCTGGAATGCTGAGGACTGTAATATTGAGGATTAGATTCAGTTGCTTTGCTCTTACTTTGCTTCACTAATCTCTCTGCATCTTTCACCTTTTTGGCGAATGTATGTTTATCTGGAACGTGCACATGAATCTTGCAGCTCTTAAAAAGTACAACCGTGCCAAATACACTCACTCAAAAAATAAAATAAAATAACGCACCGAGAAGATGTAATGTAATGAATGTAATGAACCTTTATAAATGTGAATGTAATGATGATATATGTGTGATATAAGTGATTACAATATAATATACAGAAATTTGTTTTCTGGCTGTTTAGACTATCAGAAAAATCAATCTGGATTCAATTTAGATCAGATTCAGGCTGGCAATCTAAACAAGTAATCAGATTTGATTTGCCTATCTTGTCATCACAAACAAATCTGCGTAACTTACCTGTGGTTTCTGGCTGTTTAAACTATCAAAAATCAATCTGGATTCATTGTAGATCAGATTCACAAAAATCAGATTTGCCTGGATTTGCCTGTCTGGACATCACAAACTGACAAACATCATATCATCAATATACCTGGATTCAATCTAGATCAGATTGAGAAAAATTGTAATTCAGGCTGCAATTATGATAATCATGGTTATTCTTTTTTTTTTTTGTTCTTTTTAATCTCTGTTTAACTGTAGTAGTTTTGCATTCAATAGAGCAGCATGTGAAGCGCTTTGTTTATATATATATATATATATCTGCATGTCTGCAACATAACTCTTTATGGTGCGTTATTTTATTTTTGTCATCGTTTTTTTTCCTACAGTGACGAGGTTCCACTTTTTTGCACTATTATGACTCTTTTTAACGTTTTCTCCTCTTTTTCTCTTGTGTTTCAGCTTCGTAAAACTGGTCAGGTTCGAGGTACCAGTGCTGCTCACGAGCAATGAGGCAAAACTAAAGGATCCTACGGTAATATTCTGACATTCGGGGGGAAAAAGCGAAGAATGAAGCGACGGTCAGCGCGACGTGCACCGCGGTTCAGTCCTCCACCAGCCTGAGGGACGTCCCCACTCTTCATTATTACTGTACCCAGACCAGCGTTCCTCCCGCTCACCATCTTTCACTATTTCACCATGGTCCTCAGCCTCGTACTGGCTCTCTCACCACTATATCACCATTATACAGAGTTTGCCTTCAGTGGCGTTAGAGGAGAACGGTAGAAAACTGTGTGCTTTTGAGTAGGACTTTGCGATTTTGTAGAAAATTTCAAAGTTTGTGATGAAATTGGTTTTAATTTCAGGCAGGCAGGCGCTGGAGGACCAATTGTTGTAATTGTGTGGTTTAGTCATTTCACTTTTTAAAAATTGTGGTTTTCTTTCACACCGGTTACTTCTTATTCTCACCAGTTTTAAAGGCTGTGTTCAGACTGCAGGCAGATCGGATTTCTGCATTGTTATTTGTAAGCGATCAGATTGATCAGATTGGATTTGCATGTCTTGACATCACAATCACTTTGGATTTGATGAGTTTTTAAAGTAAAATATGTTAAAATCTTTGAGTATAAGACTGACCTACATCAAATATTTGGACTTAAATGTTGTTTTGGATCGGATTTTGCAAAAATCTGATTTCATGTCATTTCTGGCTGTTTAGACTCTCCAAAAAGTCTGTATTCATTCTAGATCAGATTCAGGCTGGCAGTCTAAATAAGTAATCAGATTCTGATTACTGAAAAACTAACCTGTGGCTTCTGGCTGTTTAGATTATCAAAAAAATCAATCTGGATTTGATTTAGATCAGATTTACTAATGATCAGATTGGATTTGCATGTCTGGACATGACAAATGTATCTGCTTAACCAACCTTTGGCACTGTTCTTGGACCCCTGCATTCTGGATTTAATGAGGTCATACGCTTAAATCTGGTTCTGAGCGTCTAGACTGATACACACGTGTAAACATCTGATTTCATGTGGTTTCTTTCGGCAGTACACACTGTCAAAAATAAATCTGGATTCAATGTAGATTAAAAAAAAAAAATTAGATTCATGCTGGCAGTCTGAACACAGCCTAAGTCTCTACCCCCTTTACCCCACTTTTAATTAAGCAGATCCCTGGTTAAGCACTTACATCAGATTAATTATAATTGTAATGTTCATATCTCTTGTTTATTGTAATTATAATATTCACGGTTATTCGTTTTTTTTGTTCGTTTTTTTTTAGTTTATTACCATTTAACTGTAGTAGTTTTGCCTTTTTTTTCTCATCTCATCTTTTTTTTTTGTCTGATCTAGAAAATGTTGCGTACGCTGTTGCATGGAGGAAAAACTTTCAGATGCAAAAATTTAAGCACACGCAAACGATCGCCCGATTTAACGTCAATCAATCAATATATCAATCGATAAGTCAATCACGTGCTGTTAAATAATGTCGTATCGGGAGAACCACAGGACCTCGTTTGGATTTGCATGAGCTCAGCGATGGCGAGACAGTGCGGGTGATGTTCTTTATCTTTGTTTTTATTCTCTTGTTCTTATTTTTTGTTTCGTTTTTGTCGTTTGGTTTTGTTTATGGTTTTGTTTTAAATCGACCGGAGGTCCCCTAGTTTTTAAGGGACCCTCCGCGCTCAGCTCTGGGCTGGGTGTAGACTCAGGCAGCGCCCGGTATCAGGAACACCGTTCCCTTCTGAGGTTTAGAGTTTAGATTTTAGATTTTAAAGTTTAGATTTTAGGGTTTGTTTTCGATGCAATCACTGCTGCTGTTCTATAGTGCTCTTAGGGCTAGTGCTGTGCTGCTAGATCTCGAATGTACACACACACACACACACACATACTGTATAAACAAATTTATATTTATACATATATATAAATAAAAATGCATGAATGAACAGCAGACCAATCAGATTGTAAAATAAAGTTCTACAATGAAGAACTTTAAAAACTGTAAAATCCAGCAAAAACACCCTTTTTATAACATAAAGATATAAATGTCAGATTTAGGGATGCACTGAATATTTGGCGAATTAAATATTAGTTTTATTAATGTTCAGGCTAATAAAATGTAAAATGAGAGTTTATATCGAACAATAACTTATCTTATTTATCTGCAAGATTGAACAGCAGGCCAATCAGATTGTAGATTTTTAGATTGTATAATTTGAAACATCGAATAAAAATCAAAGCAATTTTTTTTTTTTTTGCCAAGATCTTTGAGAAGATTTGGAGCTGCAACTAATGATTATTTTCAAAGTCAAATATTCGGATTATTTGTTAAATTAGTCGATTAGTCAACGATTATTTCTATCGAGAATTTCATAAACAGGTGGATGTGGGATTTAAATGCCCTTTAAATGACAAGACGGTATCATTTAAATGTGAGAACATGTGGAAAGTACTGATATTTAGTGGGTAAATATGTAATCTGTTGTGTTTTGCCACTTTTGAAAACTTTTAGAGGTTTTTAGAATCAATCTTGTCGATTATATCGACTAATCTTTGCAGCCCTACTGACTATTATACTGGCTTTATTTTATTGTTTGAAGCTTAATTTCATTACTTTATTGGTCTTCTGGGGTGTTAAAATGTACCCAGCGTCCAATAATTGTTTTTAAATTATAGTTTTGTAATTACTTTTCCTTTAAAAATAAAACAAGCGAGACAAAAATATTTTAACATTTAAGCTATTTTAAAATGAAGAAAAAACAAAAATTGAATTCGGACAAAATGATAGTTTCGGTGCATCCCTAATAAGATTGTATGTTGAATGTTGATACTCCAGACGGTGATTAAAGATCATTTGATTGAAAAGGACTTCACCTCTGCAGGAGTCCTACATCTATATCTACATATATTTACTATATGGCCAAATGTTTGTGGACACCCATAGCCAATCAGATTAGCCCCAAAGGTCCTGGATTTATCTCCAGTCATATTTAGACCAGACTCCCATCTCTATGAATCGTGGGTCATAGAGGGGTATAAACCCCAGTACTGATCTGTGGAGCAGAGGAGGAACTGTGTTCTCTGGATTAATGGAGCTCCATAATCCAATCCTGACCTCCTGACATGAATTTATTAAACGCTAAATGCAATCAAATCTCTCAATCAAATTTCAGGAGAAACAGTGAAATGAGTTGGTGTCCCAATACTTTTGTCCATATAGTGTTTCTTCACCAGCCTCCCATCAACCAGCCTAGCAAAAATGAAATAAATAAAATAAATTAATAAATACATTAATTAAAACAAACCTAGAATCATGCTCCTTTGCACTGTTCACACGGGAGACTTTTAAACTCGACAGGGCTGAAATATTGAGCTGTGTTTGAGGTTCTTGTAGTTGACGCTGTAAGTGGTGTATTGTGTTTATATAGGGGAGGGTGATATGATAAAGGCATTTTTATGATTTAAAATACTTACAGTGATGAATTGCGTGACTTCTGACACCAATCTTTACATCTGAACTAATCACTGAGTTTCTGAAAATCGATATAATATTGCAAAACCAAATATCGCAATACGATACAATATCAATAACCATGATTCCCTCAGGAAAAGATGTCTGTTTTCAATCGAAATAACAAAATAAATAATCTAATCTAATAGTTTCTTGTCATGTTGCCCACCCTTTATAGTACTGTATGTGTAGTCTGCGTTTGGTTCCCTGTTAAAAACCCATCTCTGCTTTTATTGGAATCGATGATCAGAGCGATTTTGAGATACAAACAGACAGACTTTTTTTGGACGTTTTGGACATTGTAGCGTTTGGCTGTTGGGTTTCTTAGACCCTGTTTACACCTGGTTACTTCATATGAGTTTTATTTGGTCTGAATTATGGTCTAAATAAAAAAGCAGGTCTGAAAATCACTGCAAACCTCAGTCCAGACCACCAAAGAACCCAACATTTAGTTTGGCCTAATTCAAATATAGTACTGATTCTCTTAACGCATTATAATTAAGTGACCAGGTGTGAACAGGGTCTTAAGTCTTATCCGGACGGGATTAGTTTCTCAGGAAACGTCTGTGAAAAATATTTCACACTTCTACTCTTCTAGTGATAAAACTCCTGCATTCAGACTGCAATTGAAAAAAACAAACAGGAGCCAGTGAGTTTTTTTTTTTTTTTTAGGCTGTTTTTTCTCAGTCACATGACATCATGGTGTTCGGTAGCTCCTCCATTTCCACTTGTTGTTGTGTTTACAATAAGTGGATCTCCGTGGAAACCGTGGTGTGCCCAAAGTGTAATTACGATGTGCGGCAGTGGACAAATAGCTATTTTATTAAACGCGAGGAGACGAAACTCCAGACGGGACTAAAATTACCGTTCAGAGAAAAACACGTACATGATGGTTCTGGATGTGAATAAAAAAAACATCACAGAGGATAAAAACCCCCACAAAAGAGAGAGAAAATTACCCCAGAACCCCCTGAGAAACTAATCCTGTCCGGATAGAGCTTTAGACTAAAGCTAAAGGCTCGTTTTCTTGGTGGAAAGCGAAAGGTGTGCAAAACTCTCGCGCACTCTTGCACACTTTTTTTGCAAGACATTCATGTTTGGAGTGACTCTTTTTGAGAATGTTGAAGCAAAATCGGTGCATTTTTATTTAGTAGCGATGTGTAGATTTTTCAAATTGTTATAAAATTGATGTCCTTTCACATTTCAACTTTTTGCGAATGCTGCAGGGCTCTCTCTCTCTCTCGCGCTGTCGCTGGCACCCGTTCAGGTCCCCTCCGTCCGTCACTCAGGCCCAGTGCCAGCCTCAGTGCAGTTTGGTGTTTAATCATCGCGTTTATGTTGCGACCGTCATTTTCAGTACTTCGGTAACAGAATCGTAACAGAAGAGCTTTGAGTTAAATTTCTATACATTTCTATACATTTCTATACGCGAGTTTGAGTCTCTAAATCCAGCCTGAATGTCTGTTTTACTGAAATGCTGCATCACACGGCTGAAGAATGCTACAATGCTAAATAAAGAATAAATACTGTAGGATATATTTGGATTACTTTTATACACAGAAGACGCTCTTTGATTATAAAGGGGTTGGGGGCGGGGTGGGAGGGGGCGGGGCCTGGGTCAGAAATGATGTGTGTGTGTATATATAGATATATATATCCGAAATACTGTAATAAACGTAAACCACAGAGACACACTGCTGAAGAGCTACTGTTTTGACGAGCTGCGTTCTGTATATTTCTGTTTTTTTCTGTTATAATTTTTTTCGTCACTTGAAATTCAGGGGAAATAGTGAATGTACGACGATGAGATCTTTTCTTTGTTCTCTTCCGTTTTTACAGCTTTTGATTTGGGTCTAGAAAATGAAACTTATTCAGGATAATCTAATAAATTTCCACACAAAAGGTTTTAAAGCTCTTGGTCTTGTCTTTGTTTCCCTTGAAAATCCAGCAGAGATGTGTAAAACTGATCATCTAATCAAGAGGAGCTACTTTATAGAATGTAAAATATATAAAACATATTCTGGTTTGTTTAACACTTTTTTTATTTACTAAGGAATGCCATGTTTTTCTTCATAGTTTGGGTGAATTAAGTATTAATCTACAATGCAGAACATTTAAAAATAATGGAAAAACACTGAATTTAACTGTTGAAATTAAATGTAAGAAGTTTGAGGTTGAGGTGAATGCAAACATCATCAGTTATATATGTGGAACAAATAAGAAAAAAAACTTGAATGACAGCAGCTTATCGACGAGACAAAAAAAAATCAGTTATTTGACCTGCTGGGTTCTAGCATTTTTTATATAGTCCGGAATAAACCGTAGGTTAAACCATACTTATATTTTTATATTAAAACTTCACGTTCTCATACACTAGTGTTTGTGCTGCCAGCTTCCACTAGGTGGCGGTGTGCGCCTTCACTCAACAGACTGGGCTGAAATTTAGGGGTTAAAAAGCTTCAACAGCAAAACTCTACACAGAGTTATCACAATGTTTTTTTTTATAGGTTAATAAAAAAAAGTTTTTTTTTTATTGGTATTTTATTGTAAAGTAAGTATGTACACAATATATTAACAGTATATAAAAATACAGAAAATATAACTATACATACATTATAAACTAAACTACACTATACATACACTATTTTTATAATTAAACTATTTACTATTTATGACATACCGCCAAAATATAAACTTAACAGGAAAAATATAGAACTTTTAACGTGAGTCAGTTTACAAATATTTTATTTTTTATTATATTTTAGTTGATGATCAATGAATTATGATTAATATATAATGATCATTTTTATTATCTGTCTATCAATCCGTCTGTCTATTTCTAATATTAAACAAATAAATTGCAATTTCACTGTTTTAAAATAGTTGTTTTAGTGTATAAACTATGAATATATACTCAGTTGATTGTGTTTCTATTACTGTAATTTTCTATAATATGCAGAGTGTGATGTGTATTTTTTTTTATGTTGAGATTTAATTTAAAGCTTCTCCCTCCCGGTTTTTGTAGCATTTTTATTATGATCATTATATAATCATAATTCTAATTATGTCTAATATTAAATAAATTAATTGTAATTGTACTGTTTTTAAATACTTGTTTTACTGTATAAATACTTAGATTGCTGTTTACATTCAAAATCTCCAAAATATCAACAAAAGTAACTAAGTAACTTTAAAAAAAGTATAATAAAATTATATTCTTTTTATATTTTTAATATTTATTCATTAATTATATTTATTATTTTAATTCACAAAAAGTAAAAAGGTATAAATATAAATGTTATTGTATTGATTGTTTCTATTACTGTAATATTCTATAATAAACAGAGTGTAATGTTTGTTTGTTTATATAGGTTGAGATTTAATTTAAAGCTACTTTCTGCTCCTCGCTCCCGCCCCCTTTCAGGAGGCGTGGCTTTGAGCCAGGCCCCGCCCCCCGCTCCGTGCCCGTATGTGTGAGGGAATGAGAGGATGTCAAACTTGTTGCCGCGCGGCGCCGCGAGCAGACCGAGCGGAGGAGCGGCTCCCGGTTCACCGACTGACCTCCCGCGGATGGACAGAGCAGCAGCGCGCGGGCAGCTGGGAGGAGAGAAGCCCGCGTGCGCGGAGGTTCTGCCGGTTCTGGAGGTTCTACAGGGTTCTGTGGATCGGTATACAGCCGGCGGACCCGCGCTCTGCCCCGGTACACGGCGAGAGAGGCTCGCGCGGGCGCGCGGCTGCTGTTGCAGTTGCTGTGGAGTAACCGGGTGGTTCACCGGGTGTTGTTCCAGTTGGGTTCTTCAGAATGGCGCGTGTTCTCGGATCTGGAACGTTTTGCATGTCTGGATGAATTTTTTATTTGAGTTTTCATCGTAAAGAATATGCAGCGAATTTTCCAGGATCATCTTTTGATTTGTATTATTTTTACTATCTATTTTTCATCTTCAAAGGAACTGAAGGTTTTTTCCACAATACTTGGAAATTACAGCAGATGCCCTCTTGCTGGGTATCGGGAGGTACTGCCCCTAAATTTAATGTCCTAAGATTTTATAATACAGTATAGATACTTTAATAAATACATAAATAACAATGCAGAATTGTAGTAAATCAAAATCAGTCATTTATTAACCATTATTATGACTGATTGACTGACTGATTGGTGATAAATAGTGGAACGCAAAACCCTTTTTCAAAGCATAAAACTTTTTTTTATATAAATATAAAAGCATAAAAGCAAGTGATTGCATGCTAGTCATAATCATATTTATTTTTTTATGTATTTATTTGACTCTTTTAAGTCTTATAACAGAATGATCTGACTTGATCCAAGACAAAGTTTTATTTTTTTTAGTTACTAAAATTTTATTTATAGAGCCCTTTTTTAAAACCTCTTTTAAAAAAATTAAGCAATGTAATACCTGATAGTAACAAATGAATAAACAGATACAAAGATATTTGGCTAGCCCTATCATTATTTTTACAAACTCAGCAAATCAACGAATTAAGAGATTTATTTCTAATTTTTTGGAATTACTGGAACATGAATGTAAACAAGCAGCCCTTTTTTGAAACTTGAAGCAGTTTAAAGCAACTTATTACTTGGTAACAATAAGCATTTATCACATTTAATAGACCACTAGTTTTGCTTGTTATTAATTTACTCATAACACGATGGACTTAAATCCTGGTTGGACAGAGCTTTTTATTTTTTTTATTTTTATCATCAAAATTTAACATCATAAGGCATAAATAAGCCTCTTTTTTATTTGAAACTCAAATAAGCCACTCATCAACAGCATGGCCTGTTTCCTGGTTGAAAAGACACATTTTTTGGACTTAAAGACGATGGAATTGTCCGTCGTCACGTTGGATTGTTTACTCTGACTGTGACTATTTTTTCTTGATTGTGGGATTAGCGAACCCTTCTTGCACAACCAGCCTTGTGCGGAGCAACAATGAACGCTAACTATAACCCCTCTGGATTTCACATGAAAGCGCCGTCGCTAGCTGTGGAGCCAGCCCTGGGCCCCTTAAGCGACCCCCCCATGCAGAGTCTCAACTTCATGCCGGGGAGGGAGCAGTATGGATTCCAGCCTCACAGCCACGGGGATATGCTCCCCGCAGGACTCCAGCAGCAGCAGCAACATCAGCTCCATATGCCGCCGCCGCCTCCTTTCAACAGCCAACAGCTTAATCCCGAGCAGCCTTCACACCCCTACCAGGATTCAGGGCCAGGGGTCACCTCCTGCTTGCACGGGGAGCGTCACGTTGGCTTCAGTGGCAACAACAGCAACAGCGCTGGTCACCAACACCCTCATCATCATCAGCAGCAGCAGCACCACATGTTCGAGACGGAATTCAGTCAGATTACCGAAGCCCAGACACGAGAATGCCTTTCCCATCAACAACAACAACAACAAGCACAGCAGCACCACCACCATCACCATCAACGGCTGGCCAGCATGCCCGAGTATATGCACGGGCATCTCCACGGACACCCAAGCAGTAACCATGCTGTGCCTGCTCCCTGTTTGCCTCTGGACCAGTCGCCCAACCGGGCAGCGTCCTTCCACGGCCTCCCGTCCTCCTCCCCAGAAAGCAACAGACTTGAACATTATAGGCAACTATTCCCACAGGGAAGGGTCGGTGGGTCGCAGTACACTTTCCCATGTGATCCTGTTCCTGGCCATTTTGATATGCCAGGGTTCTCCACCCCTGACTCCAGCGATCCCAAATTCTCCTACTGTGAGACAGGGGGGCAGATGACTAACAACAATTTCCCCACCTTCAATCATGGCGGCGGCGTCTCCCGAGCGATGATCGGCAGCTCTAAAGTCGATCAGCAACTACCTCAGCAGAACTTGTATTCGGAAAGATTCGGGAACAGGGCAAAATTAGTACCAGCAGAGAACCTCTCTGCTAGACACCATCTCCTAACCCAGCAGAGAGGAAGCTTGTCTAGACAGAACCCCGGCTCCCCCGTCCTTCCTCGACTGTACCACACCCCAGACTTTGTTCCAAACAGTCCAGACATGCAGAATGGCGGTGCCGTGGTCCACACTGCTCAACACGGTCAGATAGATAATCCCATCCACAGGTTAAATAATCACAACATGCATCCGCATCCTTTTGGGGAACCTGTGTTCAGCGTTCCCCAGCTTGGACCTCAAGCACCCCACCAGCAGCACCTCAGCTCCTTCCCTTATTTAAATATGGCCAAGAGGCCACGGTTTGATCTCCCAAATGGCTCTGCTGGGGAGATCTGCAGCCCCCTGAGAGGTGGCTTACATAATCGACCAGGCCTTGAGAACCACCTCTCCCCCTCTGGCTTCCCCGCTCCCCTGGGGGACTTCACAGCTCAGATGATGGATGGGTTTCCATCAGGACCCCTGCCGCTGAGCTGCGGCCCGCACCAACAGCAGCCGCTGCCTCGCCGCCAAAATGCAGCCATGATGATCAAACAAATGGCTTCTAGGAATCAGCAGCAGAGGATCATGAGGCAAGCTGACCTGCAGCAGCTGCAGCCATTAGGTCATCATGGGACTGTTACGCCCAGTGGCCCGATGGTTCACAGAGGGGCGTTGGGTAGTATGTCGCAAATGACAAACTTGACTGACAAAAATCATTTTCATAACAACTTTGAGCAGCAGAGTCCTCACCTACCTCACGAAAACTCTTGCTCTTGGTTTCCTGACTCACATCAGCAGTGCAGAGACACTAACCTTCACGCAATGGAGCAAACACAAAACGGACACAATCTCATGTTTAGACCGGGGGTCACCGCAAGTGACATGCAGCCTTTAAATTCACCCAGGCAGCACAGTCAGTTTGAGAACAGCAACCCTCTTAACAGCCCTCTGCAGGTACAGCCACCAGGTCACGGAACGATGCCGCCAAATGCGTCAGCGAATTTAAAAAATGAATTTGGAGGCCCTACTGTAAGACAGCAGCACAGCTTCCCTCCTGGGAGGCCGAATCAGCAAGGAACCCCCCAAAGCAATCCTCCCGCCTTTAACCCCTCACCAGGAAACTATCAGTCCCATCCCGAGTACATCTCCAACCAGCAGCTGTCAGTCAATAAGCTTGGGGCCCTCTCTATGGGGAATTTGAACAAAGCCAGCGCTAAAGACGGCATGTTTGGCCAAAGCTGTCTGGCAGCTCTCTCCACTGCCTGCCAGAATATGATTGCCAGTTTAGGGGCCCCAAACCTCAATGTGACTTTTAATAAGAAGAGCCAAAATGAGGCCAAACGCAAATCAGGTCAGGTGGAGCAGGACGCAAATAGCAACGGAGGTGGCGGGGCTTGCGGCCCGGGGGCAGAGTATTTCCAGAGCAATGCTTCTCAGAATAGTCAGACACCTTGCTCTGGGAATAACAACAATGTCACAGCAGGTCAGAGTGCTCCGGGACAGATGGCAAAAAGGGAAACTCTTTCCCCAAACAATAACAGCAGCAACAACAACAACATCAGCATTGGGGATTCTGGGAACGAGGGGAAGTGCAATGGCCGAATGAGGGGGAAGAGGCGACGTGACAGTGGGCACATAAGTCCAGGAAATTTCTCCCCCTCTTGCGGCAATAGCAACCCTGTGGTTAGTCCAGGTCAGCAGGCGTCTTCTTTAGGGATGGGAATTGAGAGTCGAGGCAGGACACCTGAAGGTTGTCTTGTCTCTCCATCCTTTGTAAAGGCTGATCTCGCCACTTCTATGGATAGCGGCATCCAAAGCGTGGGAAAGTCTGATGGAGTTTCGCCCTGCATGGATTATCTCGACGATGCCAGTCCTAACTACAGCAACGAGGACACTAGAACAAACAGAACTGGCATGAAATGTAATTCAGACAACATTCGCACCGGCTATCCCGACACACCCTGCATGGAACAGGTAAGGACGCCACTCGGAAGCTCCGGCCAAGACGAGGTGCATCCTCTGGAGATCCTCCAGGCTCAGATCCAGCTGCAGAGGCAGCAGTTCAGCCTCTCTGAGGACCAGCCTCTCGGAGGGAAGGCTGGCAACAAGCCGGACTGCCAATCTGGACTCAACGGTGACTGCGCTCTGGCAGGCTGCAGCCCGGAGTCAGGAAAGGGTTCTGTGAATACCATTGACCTTGACTCGCTCATGTCAGAGCAACATGCCACCTGGTACGGCCCCGGCAGCAAGGCGGCCCTGATGGACGACCCCGGCAACGGCAAGTGCGTGGGATTCTGGGACCGAGCGAGAGGCCAGAGTGACAACAAAGAAGGTAAATGCGATCGACTGGCAGCGGGAGCGTGATGAATCGCTGGTTTTATGGACTGTTGAGTTTACTGTGATGACTTAATGGCGGGATAATGAACAGCGTTAGGTAGCTTAACCTCTGGGGGCTTTGCAGCTAATCTTTCTCGGAGAAAAAGAGCTTTAATTAGCACACTTTCCTACACTCTGTCTGGAGCTGACACACTCAGCGGGTGCAGAGCGAGAGGCTCTTCACTGGAATGCAGCAGCCAGACAATGAAAGAGTTCAGTTCAGAAATTCAGGAATAAAAAAGTCACAGCCTCTTTAAAACTTTACAAGCTGGTTTTCCAGCCAGATAAAAACTAGCTGTAGGTGAAATGATGAAATGACAAGGTCAGGGTGAGTTTACTAGGCCCCTTTTTTTAGAGCGAGAGAGAGACTGATGTTCTGTGTAGTGTTTTATAAAATAGTATAAAATGTATAAAATATAATTATTTTTAAGTATAAAATTAGTGTTATCATGGAGCAAAAAGGAAATATACTGTAGATATATAAGAGAAGATACATTATACAGATGCTTTACTGTTATACTTAAATTAATTAATTTATTTGCATAAATGACTGATTTACAAATTACAAATACATCTATATACGTATTATTACATCAATTACAAACAAATCAATTACAAGTACATAGTTGGCTTTTTAAACTTATGCAACGTCTTTTCTGATTAGTATTAAAAGTCTAATAACAGTGATTACTGCTATGTTTAGCATTGTGTTGTTATATAAAACATACTGTAAAAATATTTTTTATAGAATAGGATAAAAAAAAAAATAATAATAATTTGTCAATTGTGACAGTTATTATTCAATCTAGAAATGAAGGCATTAATTTATACTATTTTATGTTTTTATACTAATATGAATATTATATAGTAAATATATATACAAATATACATTTTGGAGGTATATAACATTTCTTCAGTGAAATAATAAAAAATATAGAAAAAGTAGAACTAAAATATAGAAATTACACTAGCCCTTTCTCAATATTCCTTTTACTATTAATATATTTGCATACAGTATTTTACATTTGAATTGTACTGATTCCTATACATGTGTTTTATATAGAACTACGCTGTATTTCTGTGTATAGTATATAAAGCTGAATGCAGTGTAGAGGGAAGCTGTAATGTATATTTCGGTGTTTTGTGTTCAGTAATGAGATGTCAGGGACCGTGCGCTGCAGGAGGCTGATTAGTCCGAGCTCTGGAGAGCTTCTGAATAATATAGGAGGTTTTTGCGCGCTGGCCGGATGGTTTCAGTGTCTGGAAGCTTTTTATTCAGACGCTTTAATGAATAGTTTGATTCGTTTTATCTGTAAATCTCGCGGGACGATGGTCAGTCCTGTAGGCCGATGCTGAGGCCTGTTTTAACCCGACGTCTCGTTCTCAAACCCCTCGAGATCTACAGCGCTTAATACAGCACACTGCTCTCAGACCAGCACTTATTAATAAAATATATAAGTGATATGATTCATGAGATTTTTTATTAATTTCAAAGAAAATAATCACTGCAATATATACAACTCTGGAAAAAATAAGAGAGCACTTAAAAATGATGAGTTTCTTTGATTTTACCAAATTAAAAACCTCTGGAATATAATCAAGAGGAAGATGGATGATCACAAACCATCAAACCACCAAACTGAACTGCTTGAATTTTTACACCAGGAGTAAAGCAGCATAAAGTTATCCAAAAGCAGTGTGTAAGACTGGTGGAGGAGAACATGATGTCATGAAAACTGTGATCGTAGTCTGTAGTTTATTTAGTTGCAGCTCACCTGATTTATTATTATTATTATTATTATTATTATTATTATTATTTATATGTAGTATTTATATTATATATATAATATGATACAGGTGTCACTAAGGTGCTCCTAGGTGGTTGCTGAAGTGTTGCTAGACAGTTGATTATAGCTCGGTTATGATTATAACTAAGGTTTTGCTGTGGTACAGAATTGGTTGCTACTGTAAGTGGTTGTTAAGGTGTTGCTAGGTGGTTGCTATGGAAATGGTTTAGTTGCTGTGGATGTTAAAACAGTTAATGACAACAATCAATTGACTAATGTTTTGTAAATGTTTGAGATTTTGTTTTTGCTTAACAAACATTTAATCATTTTTATAATGATAAAATCTGCTACTGTTAAATTAACACGTTTTGCTACCAAAGTAATTACAAAATGATCTATCAAAAAAACCAAACAACTGTTTTATTAGATTTTTTTGTTGCAGTATAGCTAATTTTAACACTGCATTATAAATAAATTATAATGCAATAAGTTGTTTAATCTTCAGTGTTTTAGCATGAGAACTGTACTGTATCTGTGAGGTCACTGAAGCAAACCACAGTAGCATTTCTACCTACTACCTTCTATCTAGGGGGTTGCTGTGGTTTCTCGCTTGGTTGCCGTGGTCAGAGCATTGGGTTGTGAAGTTGCTGTGAAGTTGAGGAGGTGGTTCTGGTCCGTGTGCTGAGGGTTCTGGTGGGAGGGACTATGGGCGAGAGCCAGACAAGAGCCAAGCGAGAGCGTCCAGACAGCAGCGAGCCGCCGGCACCGGCCCGGACCGAGTTCTACACCACCCCTCACCCTCCACCCTCCATCCTGCCCCGCTCTCCAGCCCCTGAGCTCATGAAGGCAGGCCCTGTTCGTCTCTGCGGCGGCGGGGCTGGGGGGGGAGGGTGGTTGCTGTGGTTTTGGGGGTTGGGGGGCAGAAACGGCCCCAGGGCTCAGATGTGAGACTACCTCAGTGCTTTTCGGGCCTCCGAAGAAACTGAAAAGGCCTTTCATAGCCGCCGGGCTGCTCTCTCTCTCTCTCTCTCTCTCTCTCTCACTCGAATATTTTAGGGTAATTTCTTTCGAATTTGTCAATGGAAATTCGAACCATATAACAGCTTATAAAAACAGCTCAGAGAGGCACTCGTTTACACAGAAAAAAAAAGATAAAGAGGGAGAAAAAGTGAGAACGAGTGTCAAACTGTTTCTACGCTCTGGTCCTGTGTGGATGGAGAGAGCCGTCCGCCAGCCAACCCTCCACCCTCCAACCCTCCACCCGTCCACCCCCCCCCCCCCCCACTCTACTGTCGGCAGGTGTTTAGAGGCCTGGAATAAAACTACCCAACAATGTCAGGTCCGCACTCCAAACCCTGAGTAATGAAACGTGCGCCTGCTGTTCTGATCCGCAAGATTCAGCTCAAATAGCTGCAATGTTCCAACCCTAATACAACATTCGGCTAAATGTACACATTGTGCACCGTGCAGCTCGATTTAGGCCATGTCAGTGTGTCTTTGCTATCATAATGACAGGAAAAGTACACATTGTGCGCCATAAAATGTGTAAAATGCATGTACTAATTCTCAATTAACTCCTAATTAATCATGGGTGTGGTTTATTTTGGGCGTAACATGAAATAATAAACCAATAAACCAATCAGCGTGTCTCATTCATGCTCATCATTACCTTTTAAAAGAGTCAGGTGAGCTCTGACTTTGGTGGATTGCTATTGTAACGGTGCAGCTACCTGGACGTGTTCAACAAACGCTTCTCTTAAAGCAGAGGAAACTGAGCTGCTGGTTGACGCTGTGAAGGAGCTCCAGCAGCTCATTTACGGGAACAGCAATGTTATTTTATTTACTATTCTGTTTTTGTTGATGTAAAAGTTGGGTTTGTGCTGCTGTGTGTTCATGTGTTGACAAGATAGCGATGAACGTCTGACTGTCGATGTCTGTCTAGGTTGTATTCAGTCAGTGGAGCTCCTGTGCTTTCTCTGTTGCCGTTTTAAAAAGGTTATATATTTTTGTGTACCATATGATACAATATGTAACACCCCTATTAAGAAGTGTGTCCCAAAACGTATATATATATATAGTGTAGTATTAAACTACATAATATGATCCTAATGATCTTCTTTATCTCTTTTTCTTAAGGACTTGGGTAGAACCACTGTCTCGCTGTCCCTTATTGGCTCCTTGCCGAATTGCTGAAGAGGTAAATATATACATAAATTAAATAAAGAAATAAAGAGAAAAACTGAAAATCTAAATATATTTGTATGTGTATTCAATACATAACATCCAGATACTATTTCTTTATATTTTTGTATCTCTTTAAAAAAAAAATTCATTTAAATCAAAAACTCATTTGCTTTTTTATTTCTTTATTTCTTAATATTTTGCATTTATTTGCTGTTATTATCGTCTTATTATTTGCAGAACACAGATACTGGAACTAGAACTTTACCTGATGCTAGGTGTGAAATCTCTGATGGACACATGTCTTCTGTCTTCTCCACAGGTGCTGCTCCAGCTCAGCATGGGGGTAGAGGAGGACCTGAAGGAGACCACCCGCCGTGTCTACCTCCTCACCTCACCACTGCCCGGGGGGACGGGGGGGGGATGGAGGAGCCCCCCTGAGCTCCACTCCTGTCCCGGGGAAGCTCACACTCAGAGACGAGCTCAAGCCCAGCTCAGAGCTTTCGGACGGGGGGCAGGACACCCCCCTGCACCCCCCCACTGTGCCCCCCTGCGCCCACCTGAAGGGTGATGGGAAGAGCCGGGACATTTTTCAGCTGGTAATCGGATACCGCCCTCATCAGGAGCAGAGAGCCCAGCGTCTGAGTCAACCTCACAACCACCTCCCAACCTGAACTGAGAGCTCCACCAGAGGAGAGGCTGGAGAACTGGGAGAACTGGGAAACACTCAGACATAAGCAATGCAGATTGGAATTTTGGACGACACGGCTTAATTACTTCAAATATATATATATTTTATTTCCTGGATTTGTTTTACCTCATTAGAATATGTCAGATTTTATTTTTGCGGCATTTGTTTGTTTTAGATCGTTTTAAGTGTTTTAAAGTATTTCGCCTCAATGCAATAAAGTTTATTTTTTATGATTTAATTAAAGTAAGGCCAGATCCAAAATATTGTATTTTATCCATTAAATCCGCTTAATTCTTTTAATTCGCCATAGGAAAAGAGCAAGAATGGTGTCCCGTGACTTTGGGCATGACCCATATGAAGCTAAAGTTGACCAGTGTTCAATCAGCCTCGCTCACCTGATAAATCCTCAAAACTTATACAGGTGAGGGCGTTCCCAAACTGTCCACTGTGAAACTGTGACACTTCGTCATCAGTTTACAGGCTGCTGTCCCATTAGTTTTGGCATGTCAGGGTACAGTGCGGTGCAAAAGCTGTTTATTAAGGCAATGAGTGTTTATTGGTTATTAATATATATGTATATGTATATATAGATTTAGAAAACGTTTTAAAATTAAGACAGAAGCTTGTTAAGATTAGATTACTCAATAAAATGCAGTCATTTCTGTTAAATCTGTTATAAGCTTGGCTGCCATCTTGGTTTTGTCTTTATATATAGAGTATTTATAAGTCACAACTCCCTATTTTTGCTTTTTTGCTATGATAAACTGGTTTTAAATTGTTTTAAGCCATTTTTGAGACTTCTTCAGACCAAATCAATCAAGTTTATCCATAAATAAGCCCAATAAATAAAGTCTTGACCCTTGTATCCAGTACTCAGACCCCGTCTTGTCCCATAAAGAGGTGTTTTAGCATTAAGTCAGAAGCGTTTGTCCGTTTTCTCTGTTTTCTCTCAGTATTGTGTCGGATCCTCCCAGTCGTCCCCTCGGTTCTCAGCGCTCGGTTCTCTCTGCTGTGGTGGGTCAACCTTTTGACTCTGAAAGGCCAGTGGGGGTTCTGAGCTTCTCCACGCTGCTTTTGGAAATCCGATCTGTAGGCTGAGCTCATCCCTTTGTGGGCCGGCTGGCCAGCGCCGGAATGCCATTGTTTCAGGCCGATACTCTTCTCTGGATTTGGGTTTTTCCCTTCACTCGGCTTCTCCCGCTCTCACACCGAGCCGCTCTGCTCTAAACACGCCGCTCCTGAATATGTTTGGCCAGAACTGGCAACCCATTCAGTCGGGGACAATAGCCACGGACAAAAGGACTTCTCCCTGTTAAGAGAGCGGGCTTCCCTCTGACCATTAAAACCTTAAAACGCTCTTTAACCAGTTTACTGGTGTTTGACACTTTCCACGCTCTACCTCTCTTCGCCGGCTCGTGATTTTATGATGTGCTTTTGTGGGATTTGCTTGTGAATTTTCACCGTGTGAATCCGTTTGAACGGACTTGTTGAATTTGTAAATTTAGACATGTAAAAAAAAGAAGCTTTTTTTAATGGAAAGCCGATGGAGAGCTTTCCCTGCAATATTTACACCGCTGAAGACTTTCTTCTAGGATTTCTAGAATTGCTGGTACTGTAAATAAACTGTATAGAGACTGTACATTACGGATTATCAATTCATGAGAGATATGTTGTAAATCCTTGTTTTTTTCTGCACATGATCAATATCAATATAAATGAATGAATTGTGTATTAATGACGTGTCCGTTCTCATTCGTTACATGCTACATATATTCTGAATTTGTCTGCACAAAACACCTTAAAGATTTACATTTATATACAGGAAATACATTTATCTGACGCTCTTATACAGAGCGACTTGCGTGGTTATTTCTATAACAGTAGGGTCAGTGTAGAGTTAGGAGTCTTGCCCAAGGACTCTTATTGGTTTATTACAGTATAGTCCCCCAGATTCTGAATTAAACTCCAGTCTCCCACATGATGTGGTAGATCACTGGCAGGGGGTGGTGTTATCCACTGCAACACCACACCAACCATTCTTAATGCTTTTTGTGTGGGTTGAAAGTAGTTTATGGAAGTGTATTTCCAATCAGTGCTACATATAGTGATGCTACATAAAAAATGATGAGTTTCTTTGATTTTACCAAATTAAAAACCTCTGGAATATAATCAAGAGGAAGATGGATGATCACAAACCATCAAACCACCAAACTGAACTGCTTGAATTTTTGCACCAGGAGTAAAGCAGCATAAAGTTATCCAAAAGCAGTGTGTAAGACTGGTGGAGGAGAACATGAAGCCAAGATGCATCAAAACTAAAACTGCCATTAAAACTGGAGTTAAATTTGACCAAATATTGATTTCTGAACTCTTAAAACTTTATGAACATGAACTTCTTGTTCTCTTTGCATTATTTGAGGTCTGACAATTGATTCAGAAACTGAAGTGGTCTGTTTAATTTTTCCAGCGCTGTATATATATATATAGATATATGTTTGTGTTGAGTGTGTGTTTGATTGGAGGTCGGTGGGGTTGTGATAAAGCCTGAGAAACCCTGTCCTCCTGCTTTTCCCGGGCTG
This sequence comes from Astyanax mexicanus, assembly GCF_023375975.1. Taxonomy (NCBI): domain Eukaryota; kingdom Metazoa; phylum Chordata; class Actinopteri; order Characiformes; family Acestrorhamphidae; genus Astyanax; species Astyanax mexicanus. The sequence continues at coordinate 1,256,042 of NC_064427.1, forward strand.
ATCTGGAACAGTGGGAAAATAGTTGGAGAGAGAGAGTGTTTGTGTTATTCTGTGAAGTCGAGGGGTATTTTGCGAGATGCCTGAGATTACGTGAGGTTTCTATAAACGGCTTCTGTTCGTATCTTCAAATAGATAAACTCTCTGCCCTAATTATGGGAAATCTACAGCCCTATAAATAACTAAAATCTCAGCATTATTATTTAAAGAGATTTTTTGGTTCAGTAAATGGCTTTAGAATTCAAAATTTAGAATTCATTTGATTGAAAAAGCTTCCTTGTCTGGTTAAAGTCTTATTCTCCATAATTGAAAACAACTCTACTACTACTAACTAGTATTGTGTCCCATGACTTTTGCCATGTCCCTTTCATGCCCCTAGTTTTCTCCAGTTTTCTGTTTTTCAGCGTCTTTTAAAGGTGTGAGAAACAGTACTTGCTGATCTCTTGCTAATCATTACTAAAGTTAGCTACTCGCTAGGTTTGTTCCCCCTAACCTTTTCTTTCCACCTTAAATTGGAACGCTCAGTAGCTTCTGTTGCACTGTTTAAGGTGGAAAAGGGAAATTTAGCTAGCTATGTAGCTAGCTAACAACCGAGACATACTAGCAGTGATTTATTTTGCTTGTTATGATGAAAATGGGCATGAAACATAGAAACTACAGATTAAACTCTGATAATATAGATGTGGTTATCATTATATGGACCATTTCATTGAATCTGTGCCATTTCTGTCCCCAGAAAATTACATGTATATAATGTGCACAAAAAAATAACTTTAAAATACATTTTATTATTAAGCACAGTGTCTTGTTCATTGATCTTATTGCAAAAGTAAGATATAATTAAAAAAGCTAATTAAAAACATTAATAAACAACTACTTAGAACAATGAAAAAATAGCATTTGTAACCTGTCCCCCACTATTTAACTGTAAACTTTAACATGAAATATAATTATTAAAATCCTTTAGAGATGTATTTTTTTGCATTCTTGTGTGACTCCAAATCCCATCTATGCTTTAATATGCTTTAATATTTTTTTCATAATAAATTCATAATATTTAAGTTAAAATACACATTTTCCAGTTCCAGTAACAGGAGTGAGAGCCAGTAACAGGAGAGCCAGTAACAGGAGTGAGTGCCAGTAACAGGAGTGAGAGCCAGTAACAGGAGAGCCAGTAACAGGAGTGAGTGTCAGTAACAGGAGTGAGAGCCAGTAACAGGAGAGCCAGTAACAGGAGTGAGTGTCAGTAACAGGAGTGAGAGCCAGTAACAGGAGAGCCAGTAACAGGAGTGAGTGCCAGTAACAGGAGTGAGTGCCAGTAACATTAATTAGTTAATTAGTGGACTTTTTAAATGTAACATGAGTTTTGTAATCATCTTCAGATTAGAAACCTTGTAGAAAAAAATTAAGTTAAGCTGCTTGAGATTGACCAGTACATGTTTTGAATAGTTAAATATATGTTTTATTAGATTCATTGTTGACAAAAAAGAGTAAAAAATAAGTTTAACTTGGAATTTGGAGTTGCAACAAACAAATGGCATGGCCCATATACTGTTATTGTTATTTTGGTACCACTTTAAAATAAGACTACCTTTATAAAGGGTCTATAAATGGTTTACAATTAGTTTATTAATGTTACTAATTAGGTTGTAAATGCCTTAAAAATAATTAATAATCAGTTATAACACATACGTAGAAAGGGCAACAGTATAGAGGTCTGTGTAATATAGTTCACTATTCGGCAAACAACAGGTCATTGGTGCCCTTTTTTACATATGTGTTATAACTGATTATTAATGATTTTAAGGCTTATACAATCTAATTAGTAACCATTAATAAACTGATTGTAAACCATTTATAAACCCTTTATAAAGGTAGTCTTATTTTAAAGTGGTACCGTTATTTTTAATGCTTGGGTCGCCAACTTGCCAATTTAATTTCTCATAGCTTTCTCTGTTTGAAGGACCATGTAGCTTCCTCTAACCTTCCCCTCCATCCAGACTCAGGACACCCTAAACCCTACAGTTGTAGGACTGAGTGGTGAAATGTGATTGGTTCTAGAAGAGAACAGTCCTCCTGTATCTCAGTGTAAGATCTTCCTGCAGTTTCTGTAGGTCTGAGCTGAGCAGGGCTGCTGAAGGGGTTAACGCGGCGGTGTCCTCCGGCTCCCAAGGGTGACGCACAGTCTCAGAGACGGAATCTTTTAACAGGAAAAGCAGTCTGAAAAATGTTCTAGCACAGCTAGGCCGAAGGTGCATTTTCCTTGGCTGCAGACGGACATTCTTGCACTTGTTTTTCCAATTCGCTCGGCTGCAGCGAGACACTTTCCCATTTGGAGATTCTCTCTCTCGCGCTTTTTTCTCTCACAGGTTTCATATGATCATCGGGGGACTAATTTTCAGCTCGCTGTGACTCCGTTTGCACTCCGCACTCCGTTTCCTCAAAAAAAAAAACGAGAAATATTTCACTTTCCCTGATTCTTTATTTATTTATTTTTTTATTTCCTATAGCTGAGCTGCTGCTGATGCTGTAGCATTGCCGAGTAGCATCACAGTAGCGCTAACGCTCGGAGGAAAGCGCAGCGACTCGGTTCTGATACATCAGCTCACAGATGCAGCCTTGTGCTGATCCACATCACCCTAGGAGTGATGAAACAGGGGAAAGAGCACCATCTTCTGTACCTACCCAGAGAGAGCAAGACCAACTGTGCTCTCTCAGGGCTTCAGCAGCTGATGGCAAGCTGCATGAACAGGATTCGAACCAGCAATCTCCCGATCACACTTTCCCGTTTTTTTTTTAGCACCTTTATTTCTGTAGCACCAAACTGAACTGCTTGAATTTTTGCACCAAGAGTAAAGCAGCATAAAGTTATCCAAAAGCAGTGTGTAAGACTGGTGGAGGAGAACATGATGCCAAGATGCATGAAAAAAAAACTGTGATTAAAAACCAGGATTATTTAATCAAATATTGATTATTTCTGAACTTTATGAATATGATTTGTTTTCTTGGCATTATTTGAGGTCTGAAAGCTCTGAAGCATCTTTTTGGTTTTTGCAGCCAATTTATAATTTTCTGTAAACAAATGCTCTAAATGTATGTGTTCGCTGGGCCTGTTTGGGAGGGGGGCACGGTCTGCTCCTTACATACATGTTAATATGCAGGACGAGCCGCTCGGACATTACGGGCTTTTGAGAGTCTCTGGCAGCTCGCCTATTTATTCACTCGGCCCCCGAAGTGTCTCGGCTCTTCTATTCATGCCAGCGATGGCTGGCTAGCTGGCTGGTTTGTCGGTTGGAGGGGTGCAGGGTATGGGGGGGGGGGGGGGGGGGGGGTGTTCACTATAAACCCACAGTTTAAACAGTTTGAAAAGTCTTTATTATTTAGTCTGTTTTACGTAAAACTTTCTGCTTCTGGCAGTTTCTGACCCTCACCGTCAGTGTGTAGTCATTCCCCCTCCCTGGCTACATTACATAAACTTATAAATTATATGTTACAGTATGATTAACTACCTGGCCTCAATGTTGTCAAGGCTGTAAAATAAATCCTAAAATATATGAGCCATTTCATAGAATGGGTGCCGTTTGCTTGTTTAAGTAAAGGCAGCTTTACTTAATTTTTCTTAATTTTTTAACAAGGTTTATAATCAGAGGATGTTTACAAAACTCACGTTACATTTAAAAATCATGTTTAAAAGCAAGTCCACTAATTCCTTTGATTTTCTCTCAAGAAAGTCTTTATTTTAAAGAAAGACAGTTCCGCCCCTCCTCCGACCCCCGCTTCAGAATGGGACCGGCTGCCTAAAGCCCGGCGCTCAGCGACAGACCGAGCTCGTCCTCCTGTCCTCTGAATTTTCATAGGTCAGTCCTCACAATGCAGGTCTAAATAGCTGGGCTGCACCGATGGAAATCAGCTTTTGGTGGGAAGAGTGTGTGTGTGTGTGTGTGGGGGGGGGGGGGGGGGTGGTAAACAAAACAAAAACTCTTCAAACTCTCTCAGCCCAACAAAACAAAGACTTCAGTATCTTCTTAAATTGAGCTCAATCTGCTCATCCAAAAGGAAGCTGATGAAATGCAGGAAACTTTATTCCTTTATTTGTTTTCTTGATGATGCTGCGTTAATGCAGAAACAAGTACACTGAGATCTTAGAGTAACATACACAACTGCCTTTAAAGGTACAACTTCTTTGCTATCTAATTTAGAAGTAGAAATGTTGGTTATCTATACTGTACTGCAGTAATTACTTTTACATTTTCACACAATTATCTCAACTTTCTACTCCTTATAGTTTAAAAATAGCCTTGTTACTCTTTTCCTTACCTGACTATTACTGTTATACTTTAAGTAATTTTGAAACCAGTACTTTTACACTTTTACTTAAAGAGTAAAAAGCTTGAGCTGACAGATTGGGTTCCAAGTCGTCCTGTGCTTGATGATGTAGAATGAAGATTAATGCAGAAAAAGTACATTATGATCTTAGAGTTACACAAAGATACCCCACCCTCTCGGCCAAACAAAACAGAAGTATCTTAAGTATCTTTTTAAATGGAGCTCAATCTGCTTTTAAAAAGTGGGCAACTTTTCTTTTTTCTCTGTTTTCTGGGAAGGTAAGTCTTTATGTTTATTAGGGGTTGTTGTTCAGATTGCCTAAGGCTTGATGATGCAGCATTTATGCAGAAACAAGTAAACTGAGATCTTAGAGTAATATAAACAGCCTTCAAGACCACATGTAAAATCCTAAAACGCTAAACCCCATCCTGCACACAGTCCTGACCTGTCTGCAGTATCTCTTTAATAGAGCTCAGTCTCTGCTCATCCTAAACGAAGCCGATGAAAAGTTATCCCAGGCTTGTTGATGCTCCATTAATCCATTAAAATCCTAGTGTAACATACACAGCCTTTAAGACCACATATATTTTACAATGATTTCTGTGCATTTGTCAACAAGACAATGCAAAACCACTATAAAAAATACAGATCCCATGTTCTTGGCAAAACAAAACAGGAGTATCTTTAGTTTATTTTTAAATGGAGCTCAATCTGCTCATCCAAAAGGAAGCTGATAAAAGGAGAGAAACTTTCCTTTAGATAGAAAGAAAGAAAGAAAGGATGAGCAGAGTGTGTGTGTGTTAGTGTGTACTCCTATGTGTTTTCAGAAGGATGGGGAGGTTACTTCGAGTTGTCTGGTGCTTGGGAAAGCTTGCTGCATCTTTCTCAGCATGTTTTTAACATGGTTTTGATGGTGGTGGTGGTTTTAGTTTGGGGGGGGTTCAGTCTGGGTTGGTGGATCCCCCTCTTTGTGTCGTCTGTATGGGGAGAGTTAGCGAGCGCTGAGGGCCGGTTCAGGAGGTTGGGATACATTTAATGATTCTTTTATCCCGTCAGCGTGTCTGAAATAAGACTGGGAAGCGTTACCATATGAATGGTGTGGTCTTTAGCAGCGGGAGTGAAAGGAGAGCACTCTGGGGAATAGAGCAGTAGAGCCGGTACCTATAGTGCTGAAGGAATGAATGAACTGAGTATCAGGAGTGAGAAAAAGTGTTAGAAAGAGAGAAAATACTGCAATAAATTATTTAGAAATATGGAGTAGATGTGCTTTATTAGTTAATAAATATGATAAACCAACACGAAGACCAGCAACAACCTCTACAATACAGATTTACTGTATGTTCACCATGTCCAGAAGCTCCGCCCACTTCTCTACTACAATACAGAGTTACTATATTCACTAATACCACTTTACTACAACTTTACTACTACTGTACACAACACAAGCCTTATGTTCACCATGACCAGAAGCTCCGCCCACTTCTCTACTACAATACAGTTAATATATTCACTAATACCACTTTACTACAACTTTACTACTGTACACAACACAAGCCTTATGTTCACCATGACCAGAAGAAGCTCCGCCCACTTCTCTACTACAATACAGAGTTACTATATTCACTAATACCACTTTACTACAACTTTACTACTGTACACAACACAAGCCTTATTTTCACCATGACCTGAAGAGGCTCCGCCCACTTCTCTACAATACAGAGTTACTATATTCACTAATACCACTTTACTACAACTTTACTACTGTACACAACACAAGCCTTATGTTCACCATGACCTGAAGAGGCTCCGCCCACTTCTCTATTTTCTCTCAGAGGAATCTGGGAACTGCAAAAATAACATCAACATTTAAAATCATGTATTTTATCAGTTTTAGCTAAAATAAGAAACCTCAAAAAAAAAATTAATAAAATAGCAAAAGCTTTGGAAAAAAACAACAAATAATTCAGATTAATTTAAAAGAAATACAATAATTCAGAATAAAAGGATAAGTAGACAGACTAACAATCCTGTACTTAAGGCCTCCAAACAAATCCCCATTTTTGCTTCTTCCCAGATCCCAACTCACTGGGTCAAAGTTAAAAAATGTGGAACAGTTTGGTGGAACTCCAGAGTGAACTGAGAAGCCGTGTTACGCAGCTCTACTTCAAAGCTTCAGAGTTTCAAAGCTGTAGAGTGAAGCAAATGTAGAAAATAATGGATGTAGACGTCTTAAATGGTAAACAGTGGATATAAATGTGCTAAACACTGTAAAAGGTGTTGTTTTGAACATAAATTAGACCTTGTCCCGAACCAGACTCAACTAGACTCAACAGCCCCGGCCGGGGTGATCCGGAGGGGATCTGGACGTGGTGTTGTTTCCCTGTGGAGTGAGATGGACGGTGTTCACGGCGGCGGCAGTGCGACGGGAGAGGACCGTAAATCCTGCTGTGTCACATCTGTGTGTAGATATCTGATCCTCTACACCAAAACTTGCTTTTTACAGGAGCCCCTCCTTCACCAGGCGGTGAGTTTACTCCCTACTTATAATCAGGCTGGTGGTCAGTGTGGGAGCGCTGCTGAGGAGATTACTACAATAATACAGCTTAAAATTCAGAATTTACAAATTTATTTTTCAACAATTCAAAAGAATGACACCCAGATAGTAAAAAGCACAACATGGAGCTCTGTAAAAATTATGAGTTTCTTTGATTTTACCAAATTAAAAACCTCTAGAATATAATCAAGAGGAAGATGGATGATCACAAACCATCAAACCACCAAACTGAACTGCTTGAATTTTTGCACCAGCAGTAAAGCAGCATAAAGTTATCCAAAAGCAGTGTGTAAGACTGGTGGAGGAGAACATGATGCCAAGATGCATGAGAAACATTAGATGTGATTAAAATCCACCAGGGTTATTCCACCAAACATTGATTTCTGAACTCTTAAAACTTTATAAATATGAACTTGTTTACTTCGCATTATTATTATAGTATTATTATAGTTATTTCAGCCATTTTTCATTTTCTGCAAATAAATGCTCTTAATGAAAATATTTTTTATTTTACTTTAAGATAAAGATCTAAAAACTGATGAGTTGAATATGAATGAATGTCTGCCTTTGTACTAAAGTCAATATAGCGCTGCCACCATGATCTGGAAGTTTGATTGTTTGAATCCTGGTCATGCAGCTTGCCATCAGCTGCTGATGCCCTGAGAGAGCACAGTTGTCCTTGCTCTCTCTGGGTGGGTACAGTAGATGGCGATCCTTCTTTCCCTTCTTTTATCACTCCTAGGGTGATGTGGATCAGCACAAGGCTGCGTCTGTAAGCTGATGTATCAGAACCGAGTCGCTGCACTTTCCTCTGGGAATCTGACTTCACATGTGTTGAAGGAGGTGTGTGCGTCACTGTTTTTAACTCAAATACACGGTTTGCGTAGTTCATCCATCACTGTGAGCTTCTTGTTGACAGTAAAACTCAATCCAACAACTCGGTGTAATCCGTAATCCAACCCGGCCTCAAACGCTTCACTCCTCAAACCTGCAGTCCAACTCTTACTGCCCTTGGTCTGCTCTGCTGCATATGACTCAACACGGACGGGGAGTTGGAAACCCAAACCTCTTTTTCTTTTTAACTCCCATTTCCCTTCTTCCCCGTCCAATTCCTCACGCTGGCCGGCCTCGCGGGGTCTTCCTGAGAGGCTTGGTGAGGTCATTATCAGGGGAGCTGGCCATGACGGACTGCAGCATTCCTGCCATCAGAAGCCGAAGGCCCCGATCTCGCTCTGTCTGAGAGCGGTCCCCACCTCACTTCGGCCCGAAGTCCGTTCCCAGACCAGCTCGCTGTAACCGGACACCAACGGAGCACTCCCAAACTGATCAGCGATGAAAAACGCGAAGCATTCTTCTGAAGTGCTGCAAGTATCAGTGCTAGGGCTGCTCTGATTGTGCTTATTTAGGTTGAGCATTTAGACCATTTAGTAGATTAGAGTAGAGTAGAGTACTGTCAAAAAACGTTCAAAAGTACCCTTAATAAAAAATAAAAAACTTATCCGAAGGAAAAGAGGCCACTCTTGCTCTTCCTTTCCTTTCGCGGTCCTGATGAGTGCCAGTTTCAGCATCATAGTAATGATTTTGATAGTCTTTTTTGTGTGGCGACTGCACATGAAGATACTTTCTTGAACGTTCTTGAAATGAAGGATTCAAACATTATTCAAATATTCACTATTCACTGTATACCTGTAACTCTACCTCTTCACTACTTTACTTTAACTGATGCTCTCAAACTAACATTAAGAGACAAGAAATTCAAGTAATTAACTCTTGATGAGTTCAGCACAGCTGTTAACTGAAAACCTGAGTTCCAGGTGATTCTACCTCATAAAACTGACTAGCAGAGATGTGTTTCTTCATAGTTTGGATGGCTTTAGTATTAATCTACATTGTAGAATTGTAGTATTTTAAAATAATGATGGTGTGTCCAAACTTTATGGTACTGTATGTCCCGGATTAAGGATTAAGGATTTTTGTTCAAAGTTGGAGCACAATACACTATGTTTTCATGCAAAAATACAACAAAAACAATAAAACAGTTCTTAGTTAACATCATAATGTTATTAAAAATTAAAAAGCTACATTAATGTAATGTTTTAATGCATAGCACATCATGAAACATTGATGAAACATAAAACAATGTGCTAATTAAGATATGAGGACAAAGTGCAGGTAAAAATCTGCCTTTACAAAAGTAATAATTGGGATTATAGTCACGTTTACGAGTCTTCTCACACTCTCACACACTCACACACTCACTCGTCTGTTTCTAAACCGCTGTAAAAAGAAGTGAAGCATCTAAAGCAAATCCTTACGCCGGTATTTACGGCATTATTAGACTGTTTGGTTGATTAAAAGTTACAGTGAGCGGCACTCAGAGAGACAGCCCAACGCAAACACTTCATTTATCCAGCGCTCACATAACCCCAGCAGAGCGGCTGGATGATTAATTCATTAGTGAACTGGCAGTCTTGACTGAATAATTCATCCCGAGTCCTGTCTGTAATTTCTGCATCTCCATATTAGATTCCTGCTGCCGCGCCGTGCCCTCGGCTCTCCGGCACGGTCACCCGATCCGGACCTCCATCATTTAGACGCCAAAGCGAGGGAGGAAAATAAACGGTGTCTTCTTTCTCACTTTCTAACACAACCTGCCCTGTAAACTCGCAAACTCCAGCTCACTCTGATCACTCAGGGAAAGCTTCATGCTAATATGCTAACAAGCTAACATGCTAATGCTCAGTGTACATAAGGGCTGGTGCTTGCTGTGCTAATGAGTCATGTTAGGACTGATAACTACTGCTGATTACCTTTTAAATCTGAGTATATGTGTATGAACGTGTTTTTCTGGGGGAGGGAAAGTGTTAATCTACTGGATTTAACTATAATATAACTGTATTTTATTATAATTGATTCTATTTGTTTCGCAAACAAATAAACCACAGCCTGGTGGTTCTAGGGGCGGGGCCACAAGGGCAATGGCCCCAGCTGAAATCCGTTTGGCCTCCTGAAGTGCCCCTGTCCTGTCACTCGTTCTGTGTATATAAACAGTAGAAAAATGCATGTACAATTGGAAATTGGGAGTGCTTCTCAATAACTTTACCTTTGTGCAGTGCTGATGAGTGCCAGTTTCATCATCATAGCATTTTTAATCTTTGGTCTTTTCTGTGACTGCACTTTCAAATACTTTCAAAGTTCTTGAGATTCTTCTTTTTTTAGATTGACTGATCAAATTGGGAAGGAGATTTTTATGGAGTTTTACACAAAAATATCAGATTATATACGTTTAGAGGCAAAATAAATAAATAAGCAGAAGCAAATGAGAGATTCCAGCAGCAAAATCCACAAAGAAATCCACAAAAACACAACACTGAAAGCAAATTTTGATTGGGGATAATTTTTTTTGGTCTAATTTTTTTTTTAATTGCTTTCAAGTGTTTGAACATGGTGTAACCGTTTAACGATTTTTAATGAAAAGCGTCATGCGAACATATTACGGCTACGTTTAAAGGGGTGACTGGTGTTTGTTATGCTAATGGGTTGTGCTAACTATGCTCACAAAGTAGAAAGATGAGCTAAAGCAGAACATCTGGCTTTAAGAAGGCTGTTAAAGTCCAGTAATATGCCCTCAAGTTTGCCATCTGGCAAAAGCTGTCTCCAAATGCATTATAGAGGCATGTCTATCTAGTCAATGATCTTTCACCAAGGGGAACACTACCCAAATGTAGCCTACAGGAGCGTTTTAAGAGCCTTTTATAGAAAAGTGGGCAAAATTATATCTGTACTACATACCACACACTCAAAAATTAATATTAGTAATTAGCACATATTTAGGACCCACCTAAAGAGTTGAAACAGGAGCTTCTGCAAAAGGAAAAAGCCTATCTGTAACTGGGGGGGTGAACCACCAGCCTGAGAGAAAGCTTCTATAGTAGCTTTAGAACTGTATAAAATACAGTGTAGAGGTTGTGGAGGATTTTATTGTTGGGGAAGTGATAAGCCTTTGGTTCCTACATCTTCTCAGGGGACTAGATTAAATCCTGGCTGGGTCGCAGGGTGTGGAGAAAGCTTAATGTTCTGTCAAGTTTAAAGTACTCCTGTGGAGGAACTACAGTGGGATTAGTGTTGGGTTTCCTTCTCCTCCCCCCTCTAAACCCTGCCTCCCCCCGTTCTGATGAGAGTGGTGGCATTTGCTATGTGTGCACTCTTCAGGAGGCTCATGTAATTAGACTATTAGCGCTGCTCATCTTTCAGGGTCGGGCCGAACTGAAGAGCTGAAGATCTAAAGAGCTGAAGAGCTGAAAAACTGAAGAGCTGAAGAACTGAAGAGCTGAAGAGCTGAAGAGCTGAAAAACTGAAGAGCTGAAGAGCTGAAAAGCTGAAGATCTAAAGAGCTGAAGAATTGGGGATCTGAAGAGCCGAAAAACTAAAGAATTGAAGATCTGAAGTCCTGAAGAGCTGAAGAGCCAAAGAACCGAAGAACTGAAGAGCTGAAAAACTGAAGAGCTGAAGAGCTGAAAAACTGAAGATCTAAAGAGCTGAAAAACTGAAGAATTGAAGAGTTGAAGATCTAAAGAGCTGAAGAGTACCTCTTCACATGCATTGCCTAGCTAGTCAACAATCTCTCCCCAAGAGGTACACTACCCAAAAGTAGCCAAGCTGAGAACCTTTTATAGTTTTAACAGTGCAGCAGTGCAGTATGCCCTCTTGTGGCAAGACCTTTATTGTCTTATCAGACCACCATAACTGCATGCTGTGTTTTGCAGACATCCTGCAGCAGTAAATCCAGTGCATCCAACCCAGCTACCTCAAATTTAGAAACTCATACCAAGACCCATACCAAACAATGATCCAATCAGAATTGTCCTCGCAGTGTTTTTGCTAGCAGCAGGTATCTCCCTGAACTTGTCAAACCTTGCTGAAATAATTCAAGCAGTACAATTACCATCTTGAGATTACTTCCTCCAAAATAGCAGCTTGATACCATTTAGCGGGATTCTCAGTGGGATGCTAATGAGCTCCAATCTGGAGTAATCCCAGACGGTCAGCCGGCTGACAACCAGCGCTGGGGCTCTGTGGCTCGCCATGCCGTTTCTCTCGCTTCTGTCCTGCGTTCTATTGTGTTTTTACCCACCCATGTTCCAATAAATGCCTACCGCCCTGCACTCTGATTGGCTAGAACTTCATATGCGGTGGCTAGTAGCCAACAAGGAACTTCTAGCCAATCCATACAAATCCATGCATTTAAATAGGGGAGGATCAGCAGTGCAAAAGAGATACACGGCAAAGCTTTGCAATGTAATCAGCCAAGTAATGAATAAGTAATTATTTTTCCCAGGCCAATCCTACCTTAGAAATTATGGGAAAATGATGGAATCCCAGAAAAAAACACCATAAACAGGAGAAAAAAATGTTTTTTTGCTTAGAATCTCAAAATAATGACAAAAAACTTGACTTCCTGCTGAAAATGTGGTTGAAAAGCTCGTCATCCAAATAAAACCAAACTCAATAGTCTGTTTTGGTTCAATGTTTTTTTTTTAACTTAAAAAAAAGTCTTAATCTTCATAATCAGTGGTTTGTTACTAGTACGTCCAAAAAAAGAACTTTTAGCCATATCCTGTAACATTACAGAAATAATGCTTCTAGAATGTTTTGACATAATAATGGTTTGCATCAAAACATCATTTAAATGTTTTTTTACATAACATTTTTTGCTAGATGAATGCTAACATTGTTTAGCGAAATTTTGTAAAGGTTATAATGTTTCTCATATAACTTTCCCAGCTAGACAAATGCTAACATTATGGAAATGTTAAACCTAAGCGTTTCCAGAATGTTTAAAAACTTGGAATAGGAATGTTGTAAGAACATCCAGAACACCTGATAGTTTGAATATTCTATGATCGTTTTTTGTATTTTTTATCTGGCAGAAGAAGCTTCTATAGGAGATAAATGAAACAGTGAGCAGATCTGCATTAGCATTCGCGCTCTATTCACAGCTAATTAACCCACAGTCTGCAGGAACTGAAGGAACCAACGTCTGACGAACCTCAGGAATCTACATACAGCCCACAGAGACCTTCAGTCTGCAGCAGCTCTGCTCCGTCTGAGCTCCAGACCCCCCTCACACCCCTCAGCGGGGGGCAGGAGCGTGCAGAATGCTGATTACCTGCACAGGTGAGTTAAAACACCAAACATGAAGAAAACGTGGACGAATAAAGAACGGACTAAATGCTCTTATCTCCACAGTGCGGATTTATCACACACTGAAGATGCTGCTCAATTCCATATTTAACTTGTTCATTGTTTCTTCTGAAATCAAGGGTATTAATAATTCATGTAATGAGTTTAATGACTAATAATGGCATTTATTTCTTTTTTAATATAGTTTATTTCTATTATTTCACCTTTTCTCACCAATTTGCACGACCAATTACCTAACTCACTCATTAGGAGGCTCCAACAGCAGGAGGGTTAAGAAGACTAGCACACGCCTCCTCCGATACATGTGCAGTCAGACTCCGCCTCTTTTTGAGCTGCTGCTGATGCTGTAGCATTGCCGAGTAGCATCACAGCGCTAACGCTCGGAGGAAAGCGCAGCGACTCGGTTCTGATACATCAGCTCACAGACGCAGCCTTGTGCTGATCCACATCACCCTAGGAGTGATGCGGGGAAAGAGCAGCGCCATCTACTGTACTGTACCCACCCAGATAGATCATTTAAATGTTGACCGAAGTGAGGTTGCAGCGATGTTAGCAGAGTAGAGTTATACGAATGTTTAGCAATGTTTTAAAAATGTTTCTGAAGGTTTTACTAATACAATAATGTTTCAAGAACGTTTTAAAATTGTGTGATGTAATAGTAATGACATTTTCACGAAACTTTCCAAGATAGATGAATACTAATAATATGAAATATATATTTTTTTAAACTTTGACATAAGTGACGTTGTAATGTTGTGTAACATTCCCTGTTATCTGATTATTCTCTCTATTACAATCTGATCAAGCTTATTTATTAAAAATAAAATGCGACATAATGCTGATTTAAATATGTAAGGTAGCACAGGTAGCTTCCTGTGCACAAGTGTGCAGTTGATCCGTGACCTCGGCTGCTTATGGGGACAGGTCCAGACCGCCCCGGTGATCGCGTGCTCCTCCTGGTGACTGAACCAGCAGAGGAATCTACACGCCGGCGGCGGAAACCGCCTCTAATTGGACTATTTATAGACGGCGCTGCAGAACCTCTCCGATGGAAATAATGGGCCGAGCTGCAGAACCTCCTCTGCAGGAGAACAGACTGTGAGAGGATGCAGCTTAAACTGAGTGTAGCACATACAAGTGTGTTTAACAGAGACTAAAAATGAATTTGAATGCCTGCTTAATCCATGTTTCTCCTGAAATTAGCAGTATTATAAAGAGTTTATCATGTTTTTGTTGGAGTAACTGTTTCTACTGACCAGAAAATACTTTTTAATAGACACAGCATTGATTTAAATTATTTAATGGCATCCGACTGATTCAAGAACATTAGTGTGATCTCTGCTGGACCATAAAATTTGGAAATAAAAATCAGCCTAATGTTGGCTTGACATCAAGCTTTAACGTTGGGTTTTCTATCATCTAACATCTAACAATGTTACAATACAATGTTAAACATACAGCTCTGAAAAAAATGATGAGTTTTTATGATTTTACCAAATTAAAAAGCTCTGGAATATAATCAAGAGGAAGATGGATGATCACAAACCATCAAACCACCAAACTGAACTGCTTGAATTTTTACACCAGGAGTGAAGCAGCATAAAGTTATCCAAAAGCAGTGTGTAAGACTGGTGGAGGAGAACATGATGCCAAGATGCATGAAAAAAACTGTGATTAAAAACCACCAGGGTTATTCCACCAAATATTGATTATTTCTGAACTCTTAAAACTTTATGAATATGAACTTGTTTTCTTTGCATTATTTGAGGTCTGAAAGCTCTGCATCTTTTTTTTTGTTATTTCAGCCATGGTCTCCATATCTCATGAATTAGAAGGCATCTACTGATACTGTTAGAATATCATGTAAAGTAGATGGAATAATGTTGGATATTGGTTACTCAACACCATGATTAAAAAAAAATAATGAAGTGTTAGCCTCTTATGATGTTTATTGATGTGTTTGGGTTTGGGGATCATACCTCAAAATTAAAGGTTGGTATAAAACATCGATTTGACAACAAATCGAGTGTGTAGTTGGTGTGATTTTGATGAAATTGGTAATGAAAGCGTAAAGTCCGGTATAGAGGAACACGGTATAAGGGCTTATATAAGGGCTTTACGTTAAACAGGAGATAAGACAGCGTGAGGATCACGTTCACTACTGAACTATAGAGCGTAGTTATGAGAGTCGGACAGAAAACCCACACAAAGGGAGTCGGGTGTCCGGCTCTGCTGTGTCCACTGCTCAGGGGCTTAGCGTCTCCATTTCATTAGCTCTGAGCATCTCAGGAGGATTCCTCATCAGCTCTTTAATTTAGAGTTTAGCCAGCGGCTGCAGGAGAGTCAGAGTGTGGGTATGAAAGAGAAAGTGAGAGAGAGAGACGGTAGGTATGCTTTGCTATGATTCATTCCTTTAGTTGAGATGCACCGAATATTTAGCAACCAAAAGCACATTGTCACATCTTTTACCTGCGTTTGTTTAAACAGCAGCAGAGCTTCTGAATATATCTACACTGATGGGCGTGGTGTTCTGGAAATGAGGTGTGTTCAGGTACATTTCTGGAGTTTTGCTTGGTTTATCTTGGTAACAGAAAACACAGGAGCTCCACTGACTGAATACAACCTAGACAGACGCCAACAGTCAGACGTTCATCACTATCTCAGCAACAAAAACCCAACTTTTACATCAACAATAAACAGAATAGTAAATAAAATAACATTGCTGTTCCCGTAAATGAGCTGCTGGAGCTCCTTCACAGCGTCAACCAGCAGCTCAGACACGTCCAGGTAGCTGCACCGTTAAAATAGCAATCGGCCAAAGTCAGAGCTCACCTGACTCTTTTAAAAGACAATGATGAGCAAGAGACACGATGATTGGTTTATTTCACAATACTCCCAAAATTAACCACACACCCATGATTAATTAATAGAAAATTAGTGCATGCCTTCTGCTTTGTGTTTCAAGCCGAGCAAGGTGTACTTTTCCCGATGTTACGATAGCAAAGACACACTGACATGCCTACACTAAATCATACTGCATACTGGGACTTATCCTAAGATTATCTAATTTTTTTAATGATATTATCAGATACTGCAGAGCTGCTGGAGTTGTTCTTGATCATTTTATATATTAATGATCATGTTGTCGTACAGTATATATATACCATTAATCAGGATTGTGTATAGATATTAGTGCAGCAGGCTGGTGTATAGTTATCTCGGCGTGTCGGTGGGGATGAGGTCATATCTGGAGTTGTGAGAGCCAGGCTGGGGGGGGGGGGGGGGGGGGGCATGGGGGGGCGTGACCCTCACACTGTTCAGTCATGAGACAGAGCGCCGGCAGAGTCTCCTCGCCCAGAATAGCCGAGGGTTCACCGGGTGCTCCAGTTGGCTGAGCTGGTATGTGGTGATGCAATGGAGCAGGATTAATCTCAGACAACCCTACTGCTTATAACACCGTCTACCTCTCTCTCTACCTCTCTCTATTTCTCTCTTTCTCTCTCTCTCTCTCTACCTCTCTCTCTCTACCTCTACTTATAACATATATCTCTCTACCTCTATCACTCTCTCAATTTATAACATCATCTACCTTTCTCTCTCTCTCTCTCTCTCTCTCTCTCTCTTTCTCTCTACCTCTATCACTCTCTCTCTACTTCTACTTATAAAACCACCTACCTTTCCCTCTCTGTCTTTCTTTACTTCTCTCTTCTTTAACCCTCTCTCTCTTTAGCTTTCTCTCTACCCCACTCTACCTCTCTTTTTTATCTCTCACTTCTTTCTCTCTCTCTCTCTCTCTCTCTCTTTAATTGTATTTATCTTTATTAGCACGGCTGTGTGAGGTACAGTGTTGTTAAAGCATTATAACAAATTAACAACAACAACCATGACGTGAACATATAACAGATACAGTAACAGCAACAATTAGACTGTTTAAGAACATTTATCATTATGATAATTAAAATAATTATCAATAATTATAATTATATTATAATGAATCACTTTCTGGGATTAGTAGGGTGGGGGTGATATTGGGGGTGATGTTGCCTCTCTCTATACCTATTTGATTGATTTATTAATTCTTTTGCTGTTTAATCTTTTCAAAACATTGCTAAACGTTCATATATTTATGAGCATGATGCATCCCCCCCCCCCCCCAAACTCTCGCTGCCCCTTAGACCCCTGAACAGAACACCTCCACCCCCCCAACTTCTCACACAGACCCAAAAATACTCAGGGTACATCATGCTCATAAATATACCCCCCCCCCCAACACACACACACACACACACACACACACACACTGGTGAGGACATGCCTGACATTTCTTCCACTGGGACTAAAGGTACTGAAATAAAGCTGCCCGGCTGGGGGGGGAGGGAGTGGCAGGAGCTTACTTTACTGCTGTGTGTGTGTGTGTGTGTGTGTGTGTGTGTGTGTGTTTGTGCATGAATGTGTGTGTATGTATGTGTGTATGAGTGTGTGTGCACCTCCTGGCTCTGAATCAAGAATAATAAAGTGTATGAGTCGTATAATAAGTCATGTTGCAGTTAAAATAAAATGTATACAAGACTATTTACAGTGTGTGTGTGTGTATGTGTGTGTGTGTGTGTGTGTGTGTAATACGTACACGATAAGGAAGTTGGAGCCGAGTGTAAAACTGCAATCATTTAAGTGTGTATAAATGAATAGGTTCAGGACTTCAGGGCTGTTATGATAGAATAATTACATACAGTAATTTTTGTATATAAAACAGACTAATTTCAGGCCAGTTCCTCCCATTACCTCATGTCTGGGTTTTCCGCCAGGCTCTGTGGAGGACACTCTCAGTAGTGGGGCCTTCAGCTTTTAGAGTTTTTAATCAATAATGCAGGTAATAATTGTTTATTACAGAGAAAATATTATATGTGATGATTAATCAGTTGTGGTAAATGGTGTTCTGGGTTGGAGTCACCTGTGCGTATTCTTCTTAACTAGTAATGATACATTTAATTACTTACTTACTTACAATTACAGTTATAGAGCACCTTTTACACTCAAGGACACTTACAATTACATTCTAAAACACTGGTGGGATCCAGCAGCCAATCACACACTCAGCATAATCTTAACCGGAAACAATGTCCACCTGCAGATCTGGGCATACTTTCATTTATCCGTTTTTTGGGGGGCAATCTTATCTTATCTTATCTTATAAAACACGTTAGTAACACTACTCCACTACTGCATCCACCTCAACATTTCAGTCACTACCTAGAACACCTTAGCATCCACCTGAAATACCTTAGCAATCAACTACCTATATCATATTTACATACATAACAACTACATAGCAACATTGTATCAACCATAGCAACCAATCTTGCAACATTAAGGAATCATGCATTGGCCGTATTCCAAAAACTGTTTTACATATATATAACTTCTCCATATGAGCTTAGCAACAATTTGAAACACCACTGCAACTACCGTAGCAACCACAAGAAACACCTTAGTAACACTGTTGCACCCATTCTTGGCAACATCTCAGCCACTACCTAATTCTTTATCATTATCATTATCATGTTACATATTAAACCTATAATTAGTTTGATTATTATAGAATTTGGATTATAAAATAACTACTACTAGTGATAATAATAATAATAAAATAATATTAAATAAAGTTTCTGTGTTGATGATATAGATGTTGTGAAAGTGTTTACAGGCTGGATCTCAGAGAGACGCTCATGGTGTGTTCTTTCACTGCAGTCGGACGCCGTGTTTACGTTAGCTGTCAGTCAGAGTAACATGATGATGATGAGCAACTGCTGAACATAACCTCTCAGTGTGGATCAGGACGTGATGAAGTGCGTTTATACAGTAATATATGTGTAAATATATATATAATGCTCTGTGTTACTCTGAGCATTAAAGTAGTGTGTTAAAATGCACGTTATTAAAAAGAGTTTGATTAATACAGCTGAAATACTGATGTACAGTATATTAACACACACTGATTACTGAGGACCTGACAGCTCTGATATACTGCAGGACGCCATCAGTCAAACCACAAATCCCAGAAGTCACCCTGTCAGTGGAGGGGATGTGTACTGGCAGGAACCTGGTGATACGATACATCTCATTAAACAGCTATGATCATGAGTTATTAGTTATGAATGAGTTATCACATCAACTGTCATATTATAGAAAACACACCATCATGTGAGTTTCATCCAATCAGAACAGTGGAATCTGAGGACAGAGAACAACATACACACCGACATACTTGTGAGCTCCCCCTACAGCCAGAAAACGGGAGTCACCACTAATTGACTCAATTTACACATGCATTTCTGGACAAGCTGAGAGAACGTGAGAGGAGCATGTGGACTAAAACATTTAAAAGAGACCAGTTTCTCTGATTTTGCTATTTATAGGTTTATGTTTGAGTAAAATGAACATTGTTGTTTTATTCTATAAACTACAGACAACATTTCTCCCAAATTCCTAATAAAAATATTCTCATTTAGAGCATTTATTTACAGAAAATGAGAAATGACTGAAATAACAAAAAAAAGATGCAGAACTTTCAGACCTCAAATAATGCAAAGAAAAAAAATTCAATTTCATATTCACAAAGTTTTAAGAGTTCAGAAATCAATATTTGGTGGAATAACCCTGATGGTTTTTATTCACAGTGTTTTCATGCATCTTGGCATCATGTTCTCCTCCACCAGTCTTACACACTGCTTTTGGATAACTTTATGCTGCTTTACTCCTGGTGCAAAAATTTGAGCAGTTCAGCTTGGTTTGATGGCTTGTGATCAGGTAAATATATCTATATATATATAATGCTGCTTTAATGTAGGGAATAGTCCTACACTGGAAGTTCCAGAGAAAAAGAGATATTTATAGAGACGACTCAAAGTTCACCATTGAGAGTCCAGTTGCCGTCTGGGCGGATATATGTGTGTGTGTGTGTGTGTGTGTCCATTCCCAGTCCAGTCCATATATGACCCACCCCCCCCCCCCCCCCCCACCCGACTGGTCACACACTCCATCCAAACAGATGCTGTGAGAAACCCGAGCCGGGTCCTGAAGGCCGTCAGTGTGTGGAGGTGCCGGAGCTTCAGTTTCAGCCAGTCCTCCTCTCACCTCTCACCTGAGTCAACATCTCAGAATTACGTTAACTCAGGTAATTACTGCACTATTTACCCAATCACCCGCGCTACACTGAAGAACTGCTGCTTGTTTAGGTGTTTAACGTGCAGCAGGTTCCCACACTGAGGTCTTCTCTCTGTGACAGTCCGTGAAATCTTTACGACTCCCTAAAAACACATAAACTCCTCCACCATCAGAGCAGCGTTACTGCAGATCCTCAGCTATAAATTCATTAGTTATGGAGATTAAACACAGGCTATAACCATTTAATGGTCCACAGTGCAGAACCACTCATTACCCAATTAACTTAAAGCTCATAAAATCATAATTGTGTATTCTTACAGTGCTGTATTGTGTTGTCTCTCAGAATAGATGGAGAGATTTATGGGTCAAACAAACAGCATAATAGCCCCGCCCACTGCACTGGAAAAAAAATTAATCTGCACACTGACACTAAAACATGGCAGCATCTCAGCTAATGGGATAAATAATAAATATATTTTTTTCTAACATGTATTTAGTTTTATTGCATATTTATGATTTGTGATATACAAAAGTTAAATAAAAGTGAAACAAGGAAATTACAATGTTCAACAAATTATTTTTAATTAATTTATAAATTAATTAAATGTATTAATAATTATTGACTATCTTGTGTATGTTACAATATTGATGTTGATGCTTGTGTATTTCTATTGTGTGATTTTGTAAACTTGACATTAATCAATAGTTTAATAGTTTAAAAAGTTTCTCTTTAAAAAAAAAAAGAAATGGGAGACACCTGGGGAACAGGTAACGAGGGGGCGGAGCTACAGACAGAGATACGGGGAAAACACGGAGCGACTAGTCGGAACACAAGGGAAAATAAACAGGAGACAGGAGGTCTGAAACAACAGAGACGGTCTGGGAAAGAAAGAGAACAGGACCAGAATGTAACAATAACAGAAAGTAGTAAAGTTGTTTATTACACTTAGTCACTAAACTGCAGTGTAAAACTGGCCAAAACTAACAGGATTGAACCTGCGATGGTTCAGTGTGGTGATGTGAGGTTTTATAGCGGCTGCTTGTCTTTATCTTCCCAGTGGAGCGATGCCACCAGGGGCGCACTGTCAGCGCAGTGTGTGTGTGTGTGTGTGTGTGTGTGTGTGTGTGTGTGTGTATAAGTGTCAGAGCAGACCGGTGGTGCAGAACAGTGTTCCTGATGAAAGAGGAGGTTGATGCTGGATGAGCTCTCAGCAGTGGGGCCCCAGCGGCCCCGGCGGCCCCCGAGGGCCCGGTGCTCCGGCTCCACCGCCATCATTAACCAGGAGGGAATCTCAGACTGCCTTAAATATTCATGCTGTTTACAGAAACAAAAGCAGCACCAGTAATGAATAAAGTCCTGCTGGAGCTTCACCTGTTCACCCGGCTCCAGCAGAACCAATCAGAACCAATCAGAACCAATCAGAACCAATCAGAACAAGGCTGTGATAATACTGTAATTTACTGTAATTAATCAAAAACAGATATTTAAACCTTCATTAGAGTATTATACCACATAAACCACATCCTTTAAATACACTATACTCCTGATCAAATACTCAATGTGCACAAAATAACTTGTGTGTCAATAGAATTCATGAGTTATAAACATGTTATAGTGATGTAATACTGCCAAATACAGGTTATATAAGACAAAAAAATAAACTTATGAGCTTTTAGCTCTTTTTTGTCATTTTGAAACTGTGAAAATGAAAAAAAAATGTATTTTTTTATTTGAATAAAATACTAAAGAAATTATTCATCCATAACGTTCTCTTTCACCAGACTCTCTCTCTCTCTCTTCATTTCTCTCTCTCTCTCACACACACACACTCACATACATTCTCAAATGTTGTTTATCGCTCTTTTCTTTTTGTATCTTTTCTCACCTGTGTGTTTCCTCCAGACAGCCTGCATACTAATCAACCAAGTAAAGAGAGAGAGAGTGTGTAAGAGAGAAAGAAAGAAAAATAGTGTGTAAAAGAGAGAGACAGTTAGAGAGAGAAAGAGGGAGAGAGAGTGTTAGAGAGAGTGAAAGAGAGAGAGAAAGAGTGTGTGTTTGTGAGAAAGTAAGAAAGTGTGCAAGAATTTGAAAATTTTAAATTTGACAGAGAGAGAGAGAGTAGGGGAGGAGTGAAGGAAACAAAATCAAAGACAATAAAAAAGAAAGAAAAAAAGAAAGAAAGATAAAAAGTGCATTTGGGAGTGAGAGAGAGACACACATGGATAAGAGAGAGAGAGAGAAATAGAGTAATAGAGAGAGAGAGTTTGGTAAAGCTGCCTGCTCTTTGTTCTCCACCTGTGTGTGGTGGAGCGTGACGGGTGCCGGGTGGAGGCGGAGCTGTCATCTGAGTGACAGATATTGAGGATAATTGCGGCTCTCTGTGCCGGGTCGAGAGAGAGAGAGAGAGAGAGAGAGAGAGAGGGAAAGAGAGAGAGGGAGAGAGAGAGGGAGAGAGGGAAAGAGAGAGAGGGAGAGAGAGAGAGAGAGAGGGAAAGAGAGAGAGGGAGAGAGAGAGGGAGATGCTGGTGGAGGAGATCCTCAGCAGAGACTGACTCTCATTGTCTTTGTTTCAGACACAGGTGAGGAGAGTTGTAGTAAAATCTGCTTTATTTTGTTCACATTGTTTTACATTCATTGCTTTTGGTGTGTGAAAAGGAAGCCTTATGTTCGCCATGTCCAGACGCTCCCTCAGACGAAGTCTGCTGGCTAATCTTGCTCTGTACTGTCGAAGGTTCTTAACTAGCAGACCGAAATGACATTTCTACAATTAAAAATCTAGTGGGTGGGGCTCTGGTGGGTGTGGAGCCAGGGTGGTTCCATACATGTTTTTTTTTTATTATTGTGACGTCACAATAAGGGAGGAGCCAAATAGCTCATAGAAGAACAATGATGGATTTTTTGGTGTTTGGAGTGTTTATTATGTTTATAGTGTTCATAGGGGCAGTCGAGGCCCAAGTGATGAAACACAAAAGCACACAAAAAAATGTGTTTTACATAATAAAAATCTCCATTTGCACTTTTTGAATTAAAGATATATATATTTTTTGTTCTTCTTTAATATGGGAAAAATCACATGGTTAAATCTGAGGTTCATCAGCTGTTGTTACTCAGACAGCAGCAGGTTTGAGTTTGTGGAGTTGTAGATTTTATAGGGGGGGGGTGTGGAGCAGAGAGACAGGGTTTCCCAAAAAAATCCAGCAGAGGAATTGAATGGGTAGAACAGCCCTTTATTTCCCCCTCCTCGGGTCAGGAGACTCTCTCTCTCTCTCTCTCTCTCTCTCTCTCTGGGAATAATAGAAAAAAAATCAGCTCCTCTGCCAAAGGAAACAGTACAGATATTATTTTCTGGAGTCAGGGGGAGCTGAGCGAGTTCCAGATTCCTCATGTGTTCCTTTATAGTCTGGATGATTAATTTACAATGTAGCAAAAAAAAAAAAAAAAAAACTTTAAATAAAAAGTTGTGTCTAAACTTTTGGCTGGTACTGCAAATAAAACGATGAGTTTCTTTGATTTTACCAAACTAAAAAACCTCTGGAATATAATCAAGAGGAAGATGGATGATCACAAACCATCAAACCACCAAACTGAACTGATTGAAATTTTTACACCGAGAGTGAGTAGCATAAAGTTATTCAAAAGCAGTGTGTAAGACTGGTGGAGGAGGAGAACATGATGACCAGGGTTTATTCCACCAAATATTGATTATTTCTGAACTCTTAAAACTTTATGAATATGAACTTGTTTTCTTTGCATTATTTGAGGTCTGAAAGCTCTGCATCTTTTTTTTGTTATTTCAGTCATTTCTCATTTTCTGTAAATAAATGCTCTAAATGAGAATATTTTTATTTGGAATTTGGGAGAAACATTGACGTAAAAATGTAGTTTTCACAAACTTAGTTTGTGAGGTTGTAGACTTTATGCGGGGGCTGGGTGTGGACCAGAGAGCCAGGTTTTCCCCAAAAAAATCCAGCAGAGGAATGGAATGGGTAGAACAGCCCTTTATTTCCCCCTCCTCGGGTCAGGAGACTCCCTCTCCCTCTCTCTCTCTCTCTCTCTCTCTCTCTCTCTCTCTGGGAATAACAGAAAAAATCAGGCTCCTCTGCCAAAGGAAACAGTGGAGATATGTTCTGGAGTCTGGAGGAGCTGAGCGAGCTCCAGATCTCTGCCTTGGTAACGGTGTTGTGAGCTGGGGGCCCGGCCCCGGCGAGGCCCCTCTCTCCATCACTCCTCGTGGGATCAGTGGGAGAGAAGATGAGAAAATAGTTCCAACAGCACAAAAACAATCCGCGCTGCTCCCAGTCCAGCAGAAAGCGTTTCCAGTTTCTTGGAGGACGTGCAGAAGTTTATACAGTGTACATGTGCTGCGGTTCAGCTCTGAGCTGCTCGTTCCTCTTACATTAAACTGCAGACAAAAACACATTTTACTACACAGAATATCTCAGATTATCATATTGTTTACTTCAAAGAACTGATGCTGGTGCGTCTCATCTTGGCTGACGTACAGTATTAAGATCATTCATTAAGTACGATGAGCATGATTAATAATATGTCTAACAATAACTATTAATTACAATAATTTAATCAATAATACAGTCAAAACTATAATAAAAAAGACAAATACATAGTTATAAATTAATAGTGAATATTTGAGTAACGTTATAATGCATATTATGAGAAGCAAGAACTACTGAACTAAGTAAAGAAAAGAAATGAAATCAGTCAAGTCAAAAAGAAGAATTTCACAAACTGGGAAAAAGTGTCCTCAAAAGCAGTAACCGCAAAAAACATCAAAAATGTTCTGATGATGGAATTGGCACTCATCAGGACCACCCCTGTGATTAAAAACCAACCAGGGTTATTCCACCAAATATTGATTTCTGAACTCGTTTGAAAGTCTGAAAGCTCTGCATCTTTTTTTTGTTATTTCAGACATTTCTCATTTTCTGTAAATAAATGCTCTAAATGAGAATATTTTTATTTGTAATTTGGGAGAAATGTTGTCTGTAGTTTATAGAATAAAACAACTATGTTCATTTTACTCAAACATAAACCTATAAATAGCAAAATCAGAGAAACTGATTCAGAAACTGAAGCGATCTCTTCATTTTTTCCAGAGCTCTATACAGTATATATATATTTATATATTTATATACACAGCATTTCTATTGTGTAAAGGAAAGGAGCCCATTATGCTTTCAGTCGTTTTTCACAATTTGGCGACATATTGTGGAGAATTCAAAAATAGACATATTTGACAGGAAACGCAGAGGAAGGGCAAAACGCCAGGGGAAGATATGAAGGGCCGGGTTTCCTCTGTGTTTTAGCGAAAGGGCTTCGGCTTCGGGCCCCCGGCTGGCCCCTGCAAACGCACGCTAGGACAAGGAAGGGCAAACCCTTCCCGATAACAGTTCCTCTCTCTCTCTCTTTCTTTTTCTCTCTTTTTCTTAAAATGAACGATAGAACAGGCTCCTAACATTGTATAAATGTAGTAATTGTAATTAGGTAATACTGTATGCAGAAATGAAGTAAAGTTTACTAAAAGAAAGGATTGACTGAAGTTTAGTTCACTTATTTAATATATGTAACATTTAAGTCTTGAAACTGAGTTGAAGTTACTTAAATTTATCTGAAATTACATTTACTTAAAAAAAGAAAATGCAGAAAGTTGCAAAGTTGCAAGTAAATTTTATGCATCATTTTTTTCAGTGTAGATCGTCTGTTTTAGCACTTTTTTCTAGACAATTTCTCAATTTTACATAAGAATTAATTTTTCATGGTTGGTGGCATGAACCTACATGAAGATACAGTGGACTTTTTTTTTGACAATTGAATGCACAATTTTATATTAGAACATTTGACTCAATACTTTCAGCGGCCCACACGCAGAGCACCGTACCGGGAATTGGTACGCTGGTATTGGTCCTGGTGCTCCCTGTGACCAGTCAGTCCATCCCTTTGTGTGGGGGGTTGGTGGGGTGTTCGGGGGGCAGGTTAGGATTCTAACTGGGGGGTCGTTGCTGGATAAAGTGGTAAAACGTGGTGGTAAATGGATGGGGAAGAGCTTCGCTGTGCTCTGAAGATAAGAGGCCAGCTCTGTAATAGAACGGAGGTTCTTGTCTATCAGCCCATTCGAGCCCCAATCCTTCCAGCCTCGGCCTTTCATTAGCGCGTCCCGTGAGTATTGGCGCTGAATGAGAATTGCTACTTACCCCACGATTACAGGACTGAAAGCTAGCTGTCAAAATAAGGCTGGATGTAAGAAGAAGGAGAGGAACAGGGTGGGTAGTGACCTGCCACCATGATGGGGAGCATGTTCCTCCTAGATTACCAGTGTTGTGATGGATAAAAAGAGCAAGACGGAGATAAAACGTGTTTGGCTTGATATATCTCAGTGATTAGCGTCTGTTTTCAGTGATATTCCGTCTGTGATGGGACCACCAGAGGTGCACAGTGTGTATACAGTATTTAAGTAACGTATCCTGGATTGCCGTTAACTATTAGAACCCCATTGATGCAAATTGACGCCTGCTATAACCGTCAAGCTCTTATCAATCTGAATCCTAGAGGTGGAAATAAGCCATGTAATGAACAATCATTAAAATCCTTATACTTACAACTAGTATACACTCTAATCTCACTATTACTGAAAAGAAAACTCAGAGTGCGTGAACTGATTTAAAGTCAGTACATTAAGAAAATAAGTAAAAAAAAAAAAAAAAAACAGGTGCTGGGTTAAATTTTGACAATTTTGGGAGTTTTGACAAATTCTGAAAGCCTTTAGATCTCAAATGATGACACTTTTGAGCAGCTCAGTGTCTTCTGCTATAAAGTAAAAAAAGAATAGCATGTGGCATCTCCTAACATAACTGTGTTATAATAACAAGCGAAAGGAGAAAAAATGGAGGTGAAAAAACACACCAAAATAGACTGCAGATATATAAAAATAAAATATTACAGGTGTGGTTTGTTTAGACACTGGAGAGCTTGCCACAAGAGGGCGTAAAAGTACTACCCAATACTCTAGTAATGGGTAGAGTACCTTCTGGTGAGAGATCGATGACCTCTTAGGCATGTCTCTAGAATGCACACAACAGACAGACAGGCGCATCCCTGCTGTATAGTTTTCTTTTTTTAAATAAATATAAAAGGTGGCAAAAAAAAAATGGTCATGGTATGAGGATGTTGCTTAGTGGTTGCTATGGTGTTGCCATCGTTTATCTGTGCCATTTCATCAGATAATTGACTACACAACTCTTGAATTTTATTGAATATTAATATGAGAAGGAAAAAGCACATCCCTGCTGTGTAGTTTTATTAGATTTTTTATATATATATATATATATGAGATGTCAGTGTTTTTACACGGTTATCACTGTGGGTTATCTGGTAATCTGGAGAGCAGCAGCAGTGTCGTATTGGAAATCATTAACATTAAAAGAGTCTTTAACCTCTTCAGTCTGTAAACTGTGTTCAAATGTCCTGTATAGAGTTTCACAAGATTAAAAGCACTTTTCTGCTTCTTCAGTTTTACGGGGTGGGGTGGTGGTGCAGAGGGGCTGCAGAGTGGGGGGGGGCTGTTTTAAAGTGGAGATGTTCTGCGGGACAGGCCCGGGGATTGATTATAGCCAAATGGTTGCTGTAAAACGCCTGATTGCTTGGGTTAAGTCAAGACGGTGGATCCGAGGCGGGGAGGAATTTCGTCAACTTAGCGCGAGCGTTTTGATCCGGCCTCTAATGTCTCCCGCTTTTTGAAACAATACTCCTGTGTCTGATCGCGTTGATCTCCCCGCGGTGACCCCTGACCCCTCAAGATGCTGTGGAGAGGGAGCGCAGGAATGTGGGGGAACTCTGCCTCGCTCGCCCCTTCTCTTTTCTCTTTTCTCTTTTCTCTTTTCTCTTTTCCAAGCTGTGATTTCATCCCGGCCGATGGAAACGGCCCACATGTGCAAGCAATTATACCTCGCAATGTAATCATGAGAAAGAAGCATTTATAAAAGTTAAACAGACGCACACACTTAACGTATACACCCGGCCGGTCCTGCAGCGCCGAGCCCCAGCGCTCTGCACTAAAACACAAGCTAGAAACATTCTCTCCCAACATCAGAATGATGTGAATCAAACTGATTAAAAAAGAGCGTGCAAGTGTAATAGTCAGTTATCCTGCAGTGATGCAGCATTAATGCAAAAAAAAATACCTTTATAAAGATCTCATAGCAACATACACTGCTTACAAGACCATGTCTTTTCCAACAATGCTCATGCATTATTATAAAGGAGTAGATCTAGAAGAAGAGGCCCATCATTCCATAGTAAAATATACACTGTAAAATGTATATTTCCCAACATCAAAATCTGAATGAACTAATAATGATAGTTATCAGACATCCTGAGTCTCATTTCCTACCTATTCTGAAAATACATTTTATACACTATAAATTAATCATTTAGCAGATGGTCTTTCCCAGAAGTAAAATCACTAGACTAGTCTACACATTTACTATATACCTCTGTTAATAATAAAAAGCTTTTGTCACTAAAAGCAATCAAATACTGTGCAGTGTTCTACAGTCTTGTAGAAGGACTGTCCTGAACAGTAGTTGTGGTCTCTAGTATGAATGAATGCCATGTAAGCTGTTTTTTGTGCTGTGGTGTTTCTGTGTAATCCTGCTTTAGTTCACTGGAGTAGTGGTCTCTGAAGAAAGACGGGATTTCAGCTCTTGCTGAAATGAATATTCATACATGCAAAGATATCGCCTCTGATTGGCTAACAGCACTTAGCAGAGAACGCTACCTGCCTTCCCCCTACAATTGTACAGCTCTAAAGCTCAAAGGACTCAGACTTGGTGATTCAGAGCTCGGGCAGTTTCACTACGTTGAAGTACCGAAGTTGGCATGAATGGTGCCCACTTTGACCGGTGTTTGGTCGAGTTGTGCTACCTTGTCAAACTGTGCTTCCCTAGTGTACATCTAAGGTCTCGGTCAAACGCAAAATCCACCGGAGATCCGATTTAAACCTTTAGTTATTTACGCAAGATAGCCATCGTTAACTAGCTGGTGTTAACAGAGCTGTAAGAGCTTTTTAGCTGACGCGACAGCCCAGGTTCAGCTCTGCCTGTTGCGGTGCCGAGCCAAGGTGGGCGGGGCCATGAATACTAATTCATGGGTTGATGTAGACGCGGGTGTCTTTTCTGATCAACTTGTTTTTCTGAATATTTTTTTTTAATTGCTGCTGCAGAAAATGAAGAAGATGTTGCGGAAGAGTTTCATCATGTGCAGCATCATAAACAACTCAGAGAGACCCACTGTATTTCATAAACAACAAGAACAAGAAAAAGTGGATTTTAGTGGAAAGACACCTTTAAATGTTGTGAGAAGGTTTTTGGTTTATTTTCTTGTACAGAACTGTTGCTGCACACTTCGGGAAGTCACGCCGAGCCGTGGTTTACTGCAGC
Organism: Astyanax mexicanus; assembly: GCF_023375975.1. Taxonomy (NCBI): domain Eukaryota; kingdom Metazoa; phylum Chordata; class Actinopteri; order Characiformes; family Acestrorhamphidae; genus Astyanax; species Astyanax mexicanus. The sequence continues at coordinate 1,285,740 of NC_064427.1, forward strand.
ACAGCTTTAATAAGGCGAGGCTGAAAAACAGCCCATTAAAGCCGGAGCTGTCAGCTCTGTATAATCTGCAGTGCTCTGCTCTGTAAACCTGTATCTGATCCAAACACACCGGCCCGAGCGCTTCATCATTTTCTGGAGAGGGAGGCCAGGTGGCGGCGCCGTGCCCGCGTAGGCTGGCGCTACCGCCCGAGGCCTTCCTCTTCCTCTGTCTCTGATAATTGGCACAGAGACAGAAGCTGCCCACAGAACGCCCTGAGATGTTTACTGAAGATGAGCACAGCTAGCATCGTAGCTTCAGCAAACAAACCCATTAACCCATTAAACCCATTAACAGCCTTAAGTGCCCATAATCTCAATTACCCATCAGAGATATACAGTTCTGTTAGTGTAGAGAGTGCATTCAATGTTCTGTACTGTAGATTAATACTAAAGTCACTCAAACTATGAAGAAAAATGAGTTTTACACATCTCTGCTGGATTTTCTCAGTCAGTTTTATGAGGTAGAGTCACCTGGAATTCAGGCTTTCAGTTAACAGCTGTGCTGAACACATCAAGAGTTAATTACTTGAATTTCTTGTCTCTTAATGTTGATGTTTGAGAGCATCAGTTAAAGTAAAGTAGTGAAGAGGTAGAGTTACAGGTATACAGTGAATAGTGAATATTTGAGTAATGTTCTAATCCAGATTATGAAAAGCAACTACTACTCAACTAAATAAAGAAAAAAATTAAGTTCGGTCAATCCAAAAAGAAGAATTTCAAGAACTTTGAAAGTATCCTCAAGTGCAGTCACTGCAAAGACCATCAAAAAATTCTGATGATGAAACTGGCACTCATCAGGGCCGCTTCAGAAAAGGAAGAGCAAGTTTAAACTTTCAAAGTTACTACATGATTCCTTATGTATTCCTTCATAGTCTGGTAGATCACTTCACTATTCAATTAATATGTAGGAGACCATGATGTGTGTTAACTATATTAACTAGCCTCTAATGTGTTTATATTTTAGTAACTGTATTTATTCTCGACAGATACAGATAAAAAGTAAAATGGGCAAATTAGAGCCTGAAAAGAAACAGATGAAAATCTTCCAAATCTTATTATCGAATTAGGTCACCCTGAGTGTTTTGGTCCAAAGGTTTTCCTCTATTGTTATCTGTTGGAGGAGGATAAGTGTAAATAAAGCTCCTCTCTCATAAACAAACTTACATCACGTCCTGCTACTTATGCAATTCAGTCTGGAGGCCGGCCAGCATGCGGAGCAGCAGAGTGCCAGCCGTGCCCACAGACTGACAACACCCTCACAACCCTCCAGACATCTTCATTTACAGCATCCAACCATCCAACCATCCAACCTTCCAAACAACCCAAACCACCACCAACCAGCAAACCTACCCAACTAACCAATCAACCAACCAACCAAACACCTACCATCCAAACTCCCAAACAACCCAAACCACCACCAACCAGCAAACCTACCCAACTAACCAATCAACCAACCAACCAAACACCTACCATCCAAACTCCCAAACAACCCAAACCACCACCAACCAGCAAACCTACCCAACTAACCAATCAACCAACCAACCAACCAAACACCTACCATCCAAACTCCCAAACAACCCAAACCACCACCAACCAGCAAACCTACCCAACTAACCAATCAACCAACCAACCAAACACCTACCATCCAAACTCCCAAACAACCCAAACCACCACCAACCAGCAAACCCATCCAACCAACTCACCATCAAAACTCCCAAACTCTCAGCATGTTGAGGTGGGGTTGAGAGGAGGTTCAGGGCGGTTGAGCTGTAGTTCTTCCACATGGAACAATCATTCAGCTCAGTTGGAGGAACCACAACAACACAGCAGCAGCTCACTGTTACACCTACGCCCCCTGTTGCTGCCAAATGTGTCCTGGAATAACTGTGTGTGTGTGTGTGTGTTTATATGTTTACTGACAGATTCTTACATGCTTTTATAAATGATGTATTGTTCTGAAATTGAAAACACAAAATGTACATGCACAAAATATTTTAGTTACAGAAAACATTGAGATATATATTAAACATTTTCATTATAAATGATTAGTAAAGTGATCCAAACTATGAAGGAACACATATGGAATCATGTAGTAACTTAAAAACCGTGTTAAAGAAACCAAAATACTCAGGGTCTGATGAGTGCCAGTTTCATCATTATAATGTTTTTGATGATCTTTGTGGTGATTGAGCTGCACCGTTTAAATAGCAGTTCGCCAAAGTCAGAGCTCACCTGACCCTTAAAGGGAATGATGAGCAAGGGACAGCAAAATAAGAACCACACTCATGATTTTTGTGCATTTTGAGACGCACAAGGTGTACTTTTCCCTTTGTTATGATAGAGAAGACACACTGACACCAAGCTCTAAATCAAGCTTCAAGGTGCACGGTTAATGGCTCGTCTATAGATCTCTAAAGTAAGGCCCTGTGTGTGTGTGTGTGTGTGTGTGAGTGTGTGTGAGTGTGTGTGAGTGTGTGTGAGTGTGTCCACAGTGATCATATTAGAGCCTCCAGCATCGATCGGTTCTAGCACTTAAATCTGGAGCGTGATGAAACTGGGCCAAATTAATTGTTCTCTAGAATATTAGGCATCAGAGTACATTAATCCTTTCCTGAGCCGCAGACACCACACAAATACTAATACACCCTGCAGATGCCTTGGACTACCTCGTCTACCTCATCTACCGCCTCGTCTGCTGCCTCGACCTTCAGTCTTCTATCACTTCCTTTGTGTTTCCAGTATTTTCAGTTCTCTGCTGTTGTTCTCAATTCTTTTGTTGTTTGAATGCAGGAGAAACAAGCAAACATGCAGTGGAGTTTATTAATATTCATCTCTGCTCTGTTTGGCTTCATTTGCTCTGTTTGCTCTGCACAGGAAGTGTTCAGTCATTTAAGAAGGTGGCCATATCAAGCCTTTACTGGACATTATTACTATATCTATAAAATAATCCACAGGGAGATTAGGATCATCATGAAGTCCATCAAAATACTAGAGCACATCTGGCTATTGAGTGAGTATTTACAGTATAAGATTAGCTATAGCCTGTATACTTACTTTAACATGTCCTAATCTTAAGCCCTATTCGTACATGTACATGGTCGTTCTGGACAGGAATAAAATTACCCCAGAACCCCCTGAGAAACTAATACCGTCCGGATAGGACTTTAGTTTAAGTGTAAGATTTTAAGCTCATTTTAATAGTAAGTAATGATTTTTTTCAGTCTTACTTAAAATTCTCATCTTATTTGAAGCCCACTGTTGATATTCTGATTCTCGTGTCACAATTTAGACCAAAAAAAGTGATTTATGGCTAATAAAAGACTTATTTCACTTGCTTTGAGACTACCACATAGACAGATTTTTTCTTAATGTTTAATATAACCTGAGAACATTTTATAACAATTCTTTGCATCATAAAACCAGACTGGAACACTAGTTGTATGACTACACTCTGTTTTTTTACGCGCCCTGTAATAAAGCCTTATTTAGTTTTTACCACAAACATCTGACTCACGTCTGTAGCGTTACAATTGAAACGTATAGAGATGGGCAGAGCTACACACCCATGTCATACTGCAACCAGCCACCAGGGGCGCTAGACCTGTGGTTGCTCCCTATTTTAAACCATTGAACCGTAATGACATCATCATGTTTTTCCAAATCAAACCACAGAAATGTAAAAACTGTCCAAAAGGAACATTGAGAAATATCTTAAACACTTCTCAGTAAAACCCCGAGCGTAACATTATCCACCCACTCAGTGATTTAAAGGAAAATATGTGGGTATTTGCTAAACAATGCAGTTAAAATATTAAACATATGCATGTATTTTTCCCCACAGGCCGTCCAGACCAAACACACCAGCCGCGCTCGGGTTTCAGACCTCCACCTTTGCTCCGCTCTACGAAAAATGTACACAAGGCTAATTCCAGCGTGGAGATCTTGGAATAACCCAGAAACGGATTGAATTAAAATTCCAGGACGAGTGGCAAAACAGAAAAAAGGAGATTTTTGGGTTTGAAAAGTGGCCCCTGCTTCCTTAAGCTGGATTCTAAGTGATCAAAGTGCCGTATGAGGCAGCCAGCCGCGGTATAGGGTTACCCTAATGGTTGCCATGTGCTTCTTCTGACGGCCGGGTCCAGACCGGGCCCAGACCGGCCAGTAAAGGAGCTTCAGCTGTACGGAGAGATCTGAAGAGCCTCGTCCAATCAGAGATCACTGCAGATGCTGCATGGAAATAAATAATTTTGAGTTTTGATCAAAAGAAAATATGATTACATTTATTTAAAGAGGCTTCATACCACGAGCATAAGCATAAGCAATGCATAAGCATTGAACAATGTATTTATAACATAATATTTGGACATTTATGACTAGCTTATAGTATTTATATATGGTAGATTCTTAGAATGATTTTCCATTAATAACACCTTTATTAAGAATTAAAAATGAGCTTAATAAAAGTTTCTCCATCTCATCAACCATAAATATATAACCATGAAGTTGTAAATATAGTTTTTAACACTCATGCATGTTATATAAAGATAAATAGCATAAGCAATATATATTCAAATAATAAATTATTCAGTGCCCCCTTCCCACACACACACACTTACCATCAGTGTGTAGTCTTGAGACTAGGTTATTTTATTTTATAGTCTACAACAAGGTTTAACCTCTATTTAGGAGACCAACCCTATGGTTTTGAGTTAAAGGGGTTGGACAACGAAACTGAAACACCTGTCATCATTTTAGTGTGGGATTTTAGGTTTCATGTCTAAATTGGAGCAGCCTGGTGTTCAATCTTCATTAATTGCACATTGCACCAGTAAGAGCGTAAAGAGTGTGAAGGTTCAATTAGCAGGGTAAGAGCACAGTTCTGCTCTAAATATTGCAATGCACACAACATTATGGGAGACATACCAGAGTTCAAAAGAGGACAAATTTTTGGTTCACGTCTTGCTGGAGCATCTGTGACCAAGACAGCAAGTCTTTGTGATGCATCAAGAGCCACGGTATCCAGGGTAATGTCAGCATACCACCAAGAAGGACCAACCACATCCAACAGGATTAACTGTGGACGCTGTAAGAGGAAGCTGTCTGAAAGGGTTGTTCGGGTGCTAACCCGGATTGTATCCAAAAAACATAAAATCACGGCTGATCAAATCACGCAGAATTCAATGTGCACCTCAACTCTCCTGTTTCCACCAGAACTGTCCGTCGCCACAATCAATTATTGTGATCTAAAACCAGGTGTTTCAGTTTCATTGTCCAACCCCTGTACTTTGGGCAGATTGAGTTGTATTTTTGTAGTTTGTGGTTTTCTGTAGTTCCATAAAGATATTTTGCATGTTGAAAAAAATTGTGCATCATTAAATGAAGATAATTTAAAGCATTATATTATTGAGTGTGCTTACTGCTCTCGCGCCTCTCAGCCAGAGCGAGCGTTTGTTTCATCAGAAGAGCCGCAGGTTTCTCAGGAGCGTCCGCGGCGCCACGCTGAGCCTCATTCTGCTCCAGACAACAGCAGCTCCAAACGCTGCTCTACTGAAGCGTAACCGCTCTCCCCGCTAAACTGCGGGAGACGCAACAACAATAAAAGTCAAACACTCGGCGCTGCGGAGCCCCGGCTGGTTATTAGTATGGAAATGAAATCATCACAGCTGCTCCGTTCGCACTCTGGTAGAGGGGGGGATTGGAGACCCCGCATTCTGATGGTGTTTCTGGAATGATCAGCGGGGAGGATGCCCACCTCTGAGGAGGCAGCAGCCAAACAGAGGAATGTTCCAGAACAATCTGCTTGAGACTGAACTCAGTCTCAGTTAATATATGTAAAGCTTTATAAATGAATAGTTTAACGAAAAAATTATTATTATGTATTTTAATTACAATTTTAATGCTGTCCTTGTAGTTGAGCAATCAAGACCTATAGAATTTGTTGTCTAAATTTTGCTTAAACTAAAGCCAAGACAAGACAAGACAAGACAAGACCTGAACAGGCTAGACTAGAGAAGACAAGACAAGACAACACAAAAGAAGACAAAACAAGACAAGATAAAACTATACAAGAAAAGACAAGACAAAACAAGAGAAGACAAAATAAGACAAGACAAAACAAGACAAGACCAAGCCAAAGCCAAGCCAAGTCAGACTAGATCAGACCAGACAAGACAAAATACAAGACAAGACAAGGCCAGAACATGCTAGACTAGAGAAGACAAGACAAGAAAATACAAAACAAAAGAAGACATAACAAGACAAGATTAGACCAAGCCAAAGCTAAAGCCAAGCCAGACAAGACAAGACAAGACAAGACAAGACAAGACAAGACAAACTAACCAAAAACAAAACCAACCCAACCCAACTAAACCAAACCAAACCAATCTAAGAGAAAAATCACTGAAATCCTCTTAAATGTAAACTAAATATTCTCATTCAAGGTTCTTAACGTAATATTACAAAAACCAGTTACTCATTTTTATTCTTCCTTGTACTTGTATTAGGTGATTATGGAGTAATCTACTAACCTGTGTACTGTATTGGCAGATAATGTTGCTTAGATCAGGAAATAACAGATCATTACATTTTTGGTAAAAAAAAATTGAGCTTAAAAAAGCAACAATGGAATAAGATACTTTCAGTACAATACAATACAAGTTACCTGAAACAAGACAAGACAAGACATGACAAGATAAGACCAAGCCAAGACCAGGACCAGACAAGACAAGACCAGACAACCAAAACCAAACCAAACAGAACTTATGAATTTTAGATTATCTAAGCTGGTACTTGGTTGTTAACATGGTTTTGAAGCTTCTCAGCCAGAGCAAATGTCCACTATGTTCAGCATAGTGTATTTTTTTGTTTAGTTTTGGTCAGGTTGATATTAATTAACCATGATGGGTCAGCTAATGCTGAGTCAGCTAATTCTTCAAACTTAAACAACCTTTATGTGCATTTAAAGACGTTAAAACGTGTCTTTATTGCTATTGTACGTCTGTCTCGCAGTTAGACGTCCATACTGAAAGAGACGTCCATTGTCTTCAAAAGGAAAACGATCATTATTTCTTGAGTTTACTCGGGGAAAAACGAGGACAGTGGTGATTTATATTTATATACGAGATTTTGAATCGTCTGTCTTTAAACACAGCGCCTCAATCAAGCTATTAAACATGCAGACGCTCACGTTTACTTTTCCCGAGGTCAGGATTATGAGAAAATTGATTATTTTCCTCCGGCAATAAATAAACACATTCTCTGCAAAGAAGCGAGTGATTTTTACCGTTAAGCAAAACATAGGCGCGAGTCTGACGCTGCCAAAATTCGGACTGAAATTGTTTCCATATCTGCTCCCTGTACGCCGTGCCCATCTGCTCTTCGCTTCGGAGCGTACCGCGCTCCGCCAGCAATAACACATGAGTAATTCTGTCCTAACATGGCAATAAAACCTGCTGTTTTCCTCCCTTCCATCCCGTTCCATCAGGGCTGCAAGCACAGATCTTGGTGATATGTTGATAGAGTGAAAATATCTTGTTTTGGATTGTCCACTTGAGGATACTAATTAGGCTCTCAGATCTGATTCAGACGCTGGAAAATGTTACAGATGGAAGAAGAGGGCTTCACGTTAATCAGAGATCTGAGGAGGAAACGCCGGTGCGGAGCGGCGCTGTGTGAGGCGGGATAGACTCGGTTTGTTCTCTGTTTATTCACAGAAATCTGCCTGTCTAACAGCCTGGCGTGGACGTCTCCGCCCTGTAAATATATAACTATAATACAGTATAACTCCAGCAGCGAGTGTCACATTTTCTGCTGTTTAAATGCATTGAGAGCGTCTGGCAGGAACTGGAGGATCTTGAGGATTGAGATTTGAGAACATAAAGACAATTTATGTCAGCAGCATTACTGATGATATATAGAATATATAACATTCATGTTCTTGACTGCCAACAATTCCAATAATTCCAACTAAACCTGCGTAAGAGCTGGAGTTTGGGTATTTAGCAGCTTTAACTGTGTATAGAACTGTTTATAAAGTGTATATAAAGTACACTACCTGACCAAAAACAAATATACCCCAAGAAGGTGCTGGATAAGGTTAACCCAACCCAACTAAACCAAAATCAAACCAACCCTATCAAACCAAACTAAATCGAAACAGAACAGACCAAACTAACCCAACACAATTAAACCCAACCAGCCCAACCCAACCCAATTAGACCAACCCAACCCAACAAATCGAACTGAAACTAAACAAAAAGAAATTAAACAAAATGAAATGACACAACCCAAATTAAACCAACCCAACACAAAATCAACCTACCTCAATAAAACAACAGACCAAACCAACCCAAACCAATCAAATCCAAACAAAACCATCTAACCCAACCAAAACCAAGTCCTTAAAACCAGACCAACCCAATCAAACTAGAACAGACCAACCCAAACCAACCAAACACAAAACCAACCCAACCCAGCACAGCACAAAACAACAAAAAACAACCCAACTAATCAAAACCAAACCAAGAAGAAAACCAGTGGAATCACTTCTACTAAACCTTATCTTATTGTATTGGCAGATAGTTAGTGCTTAGTTCAGGAACTAACAGACAATTAAATTTTGGTAAAAAAAAAAAATTGAGCTTAAAAACCACAGCAATGGAATAAGACACTAAGTAGATATAGTTACTTAAATAAATGTAAAGTAATTTTATCTTTAACCTGTGTAAAACTGCTTATTCTGAAAGATCTGTGGTATCTGGTACCAGTTAGAAGATTGATCCACTGCAGATCTGAACAACTAAATGACAATTCATTGAACAACAGATACAAAGAATACATGATAAATATGATAAATATGATAAATATGATGCCCCAGAACTGGAATTACAATATTGTATGTAAAATCAGCCACACAGCGAATCAAATATTAGCTGTGCGATGGCTGTGAGTTGTTTGATTGCGAGAGGTTACACAGCGAGGGTCCTGTTTTTTTCCAGCTCACCTCGACCCCCCCCCCACCCCCCCAATACACCATCGCTCTCCCTCTGTGATTAAAAAACATAATCAGCATCTCATTATCACTGATTTGCATGGTAACAGCATGAATATTGTGATGCGGTTTCTGGGGTGAGGGGTAATGTAATGAATGCAACAGCTCTTCTGTTTAACTAATTTTTGCCTCATCCATATTCAGCCGGCTCTCGGGGACGGGCGGGAGCCGAAGTTTCCGAGGGAAAGTGATCCGAGGACGAGCCGGAGGACCTGATTCCCTCGTTAAACAGATGCTTTTGGCGTTGGGAGACTGTACCTGGTCACGCTGCGTTAAGAAATGGCTGTAAAACTCGCTGTGAAAAGTCTGCGGTTGCTGTTTTTATCAGAGGGCCGGAGCTGCAGCTGCTCTGCTGCCAGTAATTTACTTTAAATTACAGTAAACGGTAGGAAATTCTGATTATAGTATTACTCTCTAATTATGGATCTTGTGTCGGTCATTTAGTGGAACTGAACGCTGCGTTGTGTTGTTTCAGTAAAGCTTAACCTTAAACTGCACACTAACTAAACTTGTGCTCTACACTCATTTGACAGCTATCACTCATATACTGAATCAGTTTCTCTGATTTTGCTATTTATAGGTTTATGTTTGAGTAAAATGAACATTGTTGTTTTATTCTATAAACTACAGACAACATTTCTCCCAAATTCCAAATAAAAATATTCTCATTTAGAGCATTTATTTAAAGAAAATGAGAAATGGCTGAAATAACCCTGTTTATTAATCACAGTTTTTTTCATGCATCTTGGCATCATGTTCTCCTCCACCAGTCTTACACACTGCTTTTGGATAACTTGGTAAACTTGGTAAAATGGTAAAATCAAAGAAACTTGTCATTTTTAAGTGCTCTCTCATTTATCCCAGGACATAATATCACAAGCCATCAAACCAAACTGAACTGCTTGGAGTAAAGCAGCATAAAGTAATCCAAAAGCAGTGTGTAAGACTGGTGGAGGAGGAGAACATGATACCAAGATGCATGAAAACTGTAATTAAAAACCAGGGTTATTCCACCAAATATTGATTTCTGAACTTTATGAATATGAACTTGTTTTCTTTGCATTATTTGAGGTCTGAAAGCTCATTTTCTGTAAATAAATGCTCGAAATGAGAATATTTTTATTTGGAATTTGGGAGAAATGTTGTCTGTAGTTTATAGAATAAAACAACAATGTTCATTTTACTCAAACATAAACTTATAAATAGCAAAATCAGAGAAACTGATTCAGAAATTGAAGCGATCTCTTCATTTTTTTCCAGAGCTGTATGTGTTACACATGCGTTAAACACTGTTCTGTATGTGTAGATCAATAAAAAAGCTTGTATCTTCTTTCTGAACAGAATTACACTCCCACACTTTCTTTCTGGGATCATCTTTTACCCCACATTCCCCTGCTGATGGAAGTCAGTATCTGTCTACAGGTGTTCTGTAAGTAAAGGGAAATGCGTGGAAATAATTGCGTGAGGTAATCAGCTGTAAAGCCGCGGTGTGACAGATAGAGATGAGGTTGGAGAACACTGGAGTATTGCTTTAATAGGCGCACAGATGTTGCCAAGAGCAGCAAACGGCGCATCCTGGCATCTCTGGCATCTTTTATATCTTTGGCTGCGAAAATTGTTCCCAGCTCCAGTGGGCACAGGAGGCACTCCAGACGGATCACTATCACATCTCAGACTGGCACTGAACCACACCTCCACATCAGACAGACAGACAGACAGACAGACAGTTATTCCAAAACATTTCAAGAACTTTGAAAGTATCGTCACATGCAGTCGCAAAGACCATCAAAAACATTATAATGATGAAACTGGCTCTCATCAGGACCACCCCAGTAAAGCATGGAACAGCGAGAGTTTCCTCTGTTGTACAGGATAAGTTAAAATTAAAATTTACAGCTCCCCACATAGAATGACTCCACCCTCAGCTCAAATTTGAAAAATGCTAAAAAAAAAATTTAAGGGGTAGTTTGGGAGGGGCACTGGGTGATGTATGGGTTTAGGGGCGAGGCAGGAGGAAGAGCTGATTGGCTGTGTGCCTCTGATAGCAGTGAGATGCAGACGATTGGATGTTAGCAGGGGGGCGGTATTAATGATTGATTGATGATTTGCATATTGTGATGTGTTTTTGAGCTTAAGTAGATACCATGGAAAACTATGTTTATGTGTCTGTTCGTAGATCAGATAAAATAATTAAAATCACAGCATTTTGTTGTGATTAATCTGATTAATCTGATTTAATCGATTGACACCACTAATTAAAGGCAAGTTTTTAAGGACTGATCTGATGATCTGATGATCTGATGGTATCCCACCACAGTGGGAGCGTAGCTGCTTTAAAAGCTTAATTAATCATCATTTTATCATGTAGGACATTCCATAGTAAGTAGTAGAGTAATAGCCATTGTTTTAAGAGTGGTGTTTTGGGATTAATCCACTGTTTCTGATAGAAAGCAGTTTGTTGAAAGTCGTCCTCTCGTCACTGTAAGATCACAGAGTCTGGAGATGTTCTTCCTGTAGGTAAAATACTGTCGGACTGCACGATTCACTCGCTTTTCTCCCTAAAATGAGAATTACTGCTGGGAGGCTCAGGACAATTTTATGTAGGAGCAGGGAGGAAAAATCAATATTTAATTATCTGTGAGCTTCTGTGTCACTACATCTTTAGATCTGTAGGGTGGAGAGGAGGACAGGGTCACCGGGACTGTAAGAGAGTCCGTCACTGACAGCCCGCCTCGTCCTGAGACTGTGATTGGCTCGTCTTAAATCACCGGCAGAGTGATGACCGACAAGCTGCTAATACCTCACCTTTACCCAACACCTCCTCCAGCTCAGCAGATCCTCATTCATGCAGAGTTTAATAGATAAGATCTGTGCATCAGAGCCATGATACTGAATTCAGAAGAAGAAGAAGAAGAAGAAGAAGAAGAAGAAGAAGAGTGGCTTAAACACTCCATCTAGAGGCAGAGCAGAGTGTTTATAACCTGTATCTTTAACTAAAGTTTTAAATATTCACATTCATTACTCAAATTCAGAGTAAAAGAGTAAAAGTACTGGTTTCAAAATGAATTAAGGTATTAAAGTAAAAGTAATGTAAGTTGAAGGCAAACAAAGGCTTAGGCAGCTCCACAGAGTCATATATTGGCACATTTAATTGAACTTAAATTCAGCAAATTAAAAACATTAAGTTGAAATATATGAAAATATACATATAAAAAATGAAGATTTTATAGGTGGCACGGTGGCTTAGTGGTTAGCACGGTTGCCTCACAGCACTGGGGTCCTGGGTTCAAGTCCCTTTCTGGGTGAAGTTTCCATGCTCCACGCACAGATATAGACTGGCACTGTGCTGGGTGAAGTCCTTCAAGTGGATGGTTGTTTCCAGTTGAGAGTATGCTGTTCGCGATTGGCTACTGCTCCTTACCGATGTGTGTAGAATGTAATTGAAAGTGTCTTTGAGTGCCAAAAAGGTGATATATATGTAAAATTGTCCAAAAGTGCATAACTGGTTCGGGTTTTCTTTAAAAGTGTGTCCTCAAAACTCAAAATTCTAGAGCAATAAGTGGTTCTATGTTTGCAGTGTACCTTCCATTCATTATTAGCAATGTTAGCATCTGTGTTCATCTCTTTTCCTTTAACCAGAACAACTGTACAACTTTTCAATTAATATATACATACATTTTCTCTCATTTCTCTCTTTCGGTCAAACCAGGAGCTTTGAATCCAGCAGAAGGTCATGGAAACAGCTGACCACAGTTGAGCCAATGATGCCAATTGATTAGTTTAGTGATGGAGCCGCTGTCACACGGCACATGAAGCAGCTGATCTGCAGTAATTACTGCTTTTTGATTTTTCGTTTTCCTCTAAACCCCCCCATACACCCCACCCCCAACACCCCCACCCCCCAACACTCCCACCCCCAACATCACCCCCCCCCCCCCCCCAACATCACCCCCATCCTCAGACAGCCAGAGACAGGAGCAGGATTATTCCCTGAGGCTCCTCCCCCTTTCGCTCGGTCTGGACGTCCTCTGAGTTGGAGTTGGAGGACACTGAGAAAAGTAGATCCTCCAAGGTGCCTCCTCCTCCAGGTGAGTTTAATACCGGAGAACGTCCGATCGATATTCTCCAACAACAGAGTACAGAGTTAAAGCAGCAGAGCTGCAAACACATTAGACTGTGGTTAAAACCAATATCAGTCTGACAACAAAAAATCAGAAAACAGAAAATCACTTAAAAACACCCCAAAACTCCCAAAAACTCTAAAAAAGCCAACCCAAAAGAATAAGTTGTGCCATTTGTATCACAGACCCTTTAAAAGCTGTGAAAAATCCTTCAATTTAACTCATGAAGTTCCAAAATGACACTAAACTCCTTTTTTGTCAGGAATCATTTGCTTCTATGAGCCGCTTGGATGCTCCTCCCTTATTGTGACATCACAATAAGGAAATCTGCTTAAAACCATCCTAGCTTAACCCCTCATCCCACCAGAACCCCACCCACTAGATCAGTTGAAGAAACGTTTGCATTTCATTCTGCTGGTTGAGAATCTCAGACAGTACACAGCAGGATTTAGCCGACAGACTTCTTCTGAGGGAGGGATCTGTACCCAGTGTTCGGCACGTTACTTTGAAGAAGTAATTAGTCATAGTTACTAGTTACTTCTCCAAAAAAGTTACTAACTGATTTACTCCACCATAAAAGTAACTAGTTACCAGTAAAAGTAACTATTGTGATACTTTTGTGTTACTAGTTAGATTACTGTAATTAGTTAGATAAAAGTAACAGCGTTAGTAATGCCGTTTATTCCCATCACTGTCTGTACCTATTGTTTGTGATGAGTCAGCAGATGAGGGAGATTTAAATACTTTCAAACAATGAGTTTTGTGCTTCTCTTGGATGAAACTAAAATGAACTGAAAGCTGCATTAATTTGAATGGGTGTTTTTAGACATTTAGACACGTATCTGATGCTACAGCAAGTCAATCATGCTCACCTACTCATTAATCAAAGTGTCACTTTTGTATGCATTAAATCTGAATTACAAATGCAGATTTAATTCAATAAAAAAAACGTGCAAACCTTTGTTCTCATGCCTTTATTTCCATGTTTTTCATTCTGTAAATAAATATCTTGAGCAGAAACATCTGTACATTATCTAATCAAATATACTGCATATGAACCTGTTTAATGTCGCTGTTTAAAGACGCTCGCGCCCCTAAATTGCGGCTGGAATCTCCAATAATTCATTTCCATCTGATCCTTCAGTGCCGGCATGGAGTTAATAGACTTTTGTTTATCGTGCCGATCTCTCACAGCGGGGGGGTTAGATGATTTCCCAGCTAATCTCCAGAGACCCCACAAGGAGACACAAGGAGAACGGCAGCACACGTAAGGAGACGAATGTATGACTAATTAAATAAATTGATTAAAAGGAGCAAATCAATTGCCGTACAGTCGGCAATGAAGATGAGGCACTTAATTTAACATGAACTTGCAGCAGTAAGCAGAACCGCGGGGCTGCCGGCTGCATTCAGGAACACTGCAGGACAGACGACTGGAGTAATGAGAATGATCCAGAGGAAGCTAAAGAACTAGCATGTTTGCGTGGACACTTTAAGCCAGATGCTGCGGGTCACCATCATTACCACCAATCAATCAATCAATCAACCTTTATTTCCACTAGGTAATACATTGATGCAGCCGAGCATTTACAAAATTAAATGGACTGAAAAATAAGTTTGAATAATAAAAACAAGCAAACAATATAAGATTTAATTAGGTAGAAATAAAATAATTCAGAATAATAAAAAGATAAGCAAACAGGCTAAAATGTAAAGCAAAAAAGTAAATGATGGAACTAAGTAAATGAAGACATAAATGAAATGAAAAAAGGTAAAAGGCCAAAAGTAAAACCAGTAATAAAACAAATAAAAGGATGAAATGAATAAAATTAGATATATAAAAAAAGACAAAATGAATGAAATATAAATAAAATGGTAAAATAAAAAAAACAACTTAAACAGTTACAAGCTGTCTGAAGTTGGTTAGATATAAAAAGTTTTAGTTTAAAATTTTAAATTAAAAGTTTTATTTTAGTGACTCCAGCGAGCTCAGTTTAAGAATTTCCACTGCACTGTCCTTTTTGGGTGGTAATATCAGCCTTCTATAGTGTATTTCCCGGTACAAATAGGATGGAAAGCCCCATCCATCTACACTATCTACTTTACCATTCCATGACTTTTGGCATAGCCATAATATGTCTTTTAATTTATCTTTTAGAAAACAGAGAGAGACCCAAGTGGAAATTTCATTTTCATTTATTCTTTTATTCTTTCATTCGTTTATTCATTAGGTAACCATCAGTAAAGGGGATTTTGTACTAATTTAAGTCTATATTATTATTTTTTTATAATAATGCAGCAAAAATAACCGTATTAGAGCTGTTTATAGTAAGTGTGTGTACAGATTTGTATGGAAGTTGGTGTGTTAGGTATTCAGCAGGCGTAGCTGAGCCCATTTAATCAGTGTGTGATGAGGAAAGATGCAGAAAGGATGAGATTGCCCTTCACACTGATAGGGTCTGGCCGGGGCGAGCGCTGAGGTCCGGGCTGCAGACAGACAGGCCGGAAATTATGGAAATATATTCGGCTCTGCTCCTCGCGCCGCTCCCGTCCCTCCGCTGGAATGTAGAATGACGAGCCGTTGTTTTAATCTGGAGCTGGAGAACACCGTTCCTGATCTGACGCCAGCCTGTACCCGCTGTACCCGCTGTACCCACTGTACCCTGCACATTAACTGTCACAGCTCCATTCATACCCACACACGTCAGCCATTACCACAATCATCATACCTACAATACATCAACCAGCGTCCAGCTCATACATACTGCATCAGAGAAGCACAGGTGGAGATATTAGTAATGACTAATAACATTTATAACATTTATAACATTTATAACATTTATAACTCCCACACCATCATATATTTACACCAGCAGTGACTCACAGACCTAAATCATTCATGTTCATTTCTTTGACTATGGCTTCTCTCACGTTTAAAATCTGAAAATCTATGGTATGGTATGGTATGGCATGGTATGGTATTTTTTTGGTATAGTATGGTATAGTATCATATGGTATACTATGGTATTGTATGATATGGAAGAGTATGTTATAGAGTTTATTGGGTATAGTATCATGTAGTATGGTATGGTATGGTATTTTTTTGGTATGGTATGGTATGGTATTTTTTGGTATGGTATGGTATAGCATCATGTAGTATGGTATGGCATGGTATTTTTTTGGTATGGTATGGTATGGTATTTTTTGGTATGGTATGGTATCATATGGTATGGTATAGTATCATATGGTATGGTATAGTATGGTATGGTATGGTATCATATGGTATGGTATCATATGGTATGGTATCGTATGGTATGGTATGGTATCATATGGTATGGTATAGAATGGTATGGTATGGTATCATATGGTATGGTATAGTATGGTATGGTATAGTATGGTATGGTATGGTATCATATGGTATGGTATGGTATCATATGGTATGGTATAGTATCATATGGTATGGTATAGTATCATATGGTATGGTATAGTATGGTATGGTATGGTATCATATGGTATGGTATCATATGGTATGGTATAGTATGGTATGGTATCATATGGTATGGTATAGTATGGTATGGTATGGTATCATATGGTATGGTATGGTATTTTTTTGGTATGGTATTTTTTGGTATGGTATTTTTTGGTATGGTATTCTTTTGGTATGGTATGGTATCACATGGTATGGTATCTCATTGTGTGGTATGCTATTTTATCTGTCTTACTGTATCATATCATAGCATATCGTAATGTATTGTATCATATTGCATCGCCAGATACCTCAGCCCAACTGAAGCTGCATGTTTTTTTTGTATTATATATTTATCTGCTTTGTTATGATTATAATGATGATCTTCTGAAGTTAGCATAGCACTCGTTACAGCAGTGATTAGCACTGCGTAAAGTAAACACTTCATTCGCTTCATCTTCATTCAATTAGCGACACAATTTATAGAGTCATTTGCATATTATTTTCACGTCGGGCCTGAAAACGGAATCCAGCCTCCCTAAATTCCTCTCGTTCTTCCGTTCCTCCGTTCCTCTCGTTCCTCGTCTCACACAGTCAAATAAACGTAACAGTTAATAATTGGGTGAAGAAGATGGAATGACCTGGCCTGCCAGACTCTGAAGGGCAGACAGAGAGAGAGAGAGAGAGAGAGAGAGAGGGATGGAGGGATGGAGGGATACTATCCTCCATTATTCATTAGGACTTGTTAAGCTTCTCAGGCGGCGGACGTGGAGCTCTGCATTATTATGACTCTGCCTCGCCGCCTCCAACAGGACCTCCGACTCCTGCAGCAGAAGGCCTGTCATCCCCTGTTGACTTTAATTATAATTTCTATTCCCTGAGCTTTCCCCTGCTCTGTGGTTTTCAATCATCACACACACACACACACACACACACACTGATATACGCCACACTGGTCCGCTCTGGTCCGCTGGACAGATAATAGAGAAATTCAGCACTCTTGCATCATCATACGAGCCTCTAGACTCATCCTACTAATTGCATATACACTCAACAATGGGCAGAGGGGGCAACTGCCCCCATTCAGTTCCCCCATGGTTAAGAAGCCTTACTGAAGTACCATTTAGAGTGGCAAAAAAACATCTAGAGTGACAAAGTGACCTATTATCTCCTTTTCGTATGAGTACCTGTTTCGATATCCTTCTTGCCATTTAAATCAGGGTTTATTAGCTATGTTTAATGGTGGTGCGCAGACCCTAAAAGTGTCGCTAAAGTAGAAGGTGCTCCCAAAGTAGCATTGGTGTCCTGATGCCTAATTTATTTGCTGTGCAATTGGCCAAATTTGAGACTGGTTGAACTGGTTGATTTCAGCCACGCCTTTCTCTGAGCTTCACACAGTGAATTTATTTGTTTGCACTGCAGAATCTCAACAAAAACAATGTTTTAAAGACACAGTAGTGAGTTTTCCACGTTAGACTAAACTAATAAAAGTTATTATAAGTTGTTTAAAACTCAAACATCTCCGTTATAATGTTCAGCTTACTCAAAATAGTTGAGTAATCCTTAGAAATATTCATTTTTATATAAAACAGACTTAATTAATTTAGTTAATTTGCGTTCAAACTGCTTATGGGTTTACAGTGTAGGTGCCCCTCCCCTTTTTACCCCCTTGACCAATGACCAAAGACCTGTCATGAAAACAATCATACGTATGATACAAGCTTATTTTATATTCATGTACCTAATCTAATACCAAGTATATAATAAATAAATTAAGTTTATCTGCTCTTAAATTAAATTAATTAGTGTTTTCATATGGAGGACATGAGGAAAATGTGTTGTAAAGCACGATGTCTCCATCTGGTGGCCGGAGTTTGTTATTACAAGCAACAGGTTTCAATCAGGTTCTTAGGAGCTGCTTAGCAACATGGATTAGCATAGCATTCATATAGAAACAGCCTGGCAACAGCCTGGCAACATCTAGGTGCCATGGTACCCTGTTGCCTAGCAACCAACCACATAGTAACGCCTTAGTTATAGCCTAGCAACACCATAGCAATCAACAGTTATAGTAAAAAAAAAAGCTACACCCTAGTAACCAACAAATATACCATAGAATATCTTAGCAACCACCTTGCAAAATATTTGTAACTGTTTTGAGGTGCTTTATCAAACACCAATTAAAATATGTAATTACCTAGCAACAGTTGGCATTACCATAGCAACCAGTGGCGGACTTAGCAATTTGGGGGCTCAAGGCGAATTTAGCTTGGGGGCCCATCAATAAAAAAAAATATTGATCAATAAAATACTAAAAATATTTAAAATGAATAAAAAATAATTAATATAAAATAAAAACTCATTTAAAACACAATCAAAAGCTATCTAATAGTGCGCAGAATAATATCAGTTTCAGTTAGTTTCAGTTTCAAATAATTGAAACAGCTCCCCAAAACCTCAACCTATACTTTATATTTGACAATATTTGATTAACTTTACAGGTCCTCACTCATCTTAATTTATTTAACTAAACTGAGTTTTCAAATTATTTCTAGCCTCCCGCTGAATTCAGCTCTGCGCTGCGGGAGAGAGAGAGAGAGAGCGAGAGAGAGAGCGCGCGCGCAGCGCAGTGCGGCGCATTTTGCCTGATTTCTCTTGTTTAAATATCAATAAATATGTGAATTTAATATTTTTTTACTACCATATATTTTACTTCACTTGATAGGATCTTATTTATTATTATTTTTTAAATGCAATGCCGCGCGTGCTTTCCATGTGACTGACGCTAAACTGTTTGATGCAGCTGTTATATTATATTATGTTATATTAATACCATTTTAACGTTTTTCGTTTCTATGTTTTGAAATTCGTTATATTATATTTTTGTCAACATTTTGGGTTTATTTTCGTTTGTTATTTTTCTAATAAAAATAATAGAATTTACATAATTTAAAGTAAGTCAATTACTTTTACTAGTTACATTTATAGTGGGGTAACTCTTTCAAATTAAGGTGCCCAACACTGGTTAACAATGAGCAAGTTTCCCGAAGCACAACCAGCAAGGCTTATTCTATTTGGCTGAATAACATGAAATGTTTAAAATTAATACAGACATGTAGAAAAAACGAAGACAAGCTGTAACCTAGATATAAATAATAATAGAATAATAATAATAAAATAATAATAAATAATATAATAATATGCCAATTAGGCATATTTGTAGCAGTAGGGTATTTTAATTTTCATCCCTGACTCTAATTCATTTATATACCTGATTTGATATTTTTCCATACAATCCCTGCTAAAGTTTTAGGTGAAGGAGACCCAAAGAAGGTAAGTGCATGTTTCTGGAAAAACAAAAAAGTGGGGATGGTTCATAAATGAGGATATGGCACCTCCTCGTCCTCCTCCTCCACCAAAACCTTCGGGTCAGGTGGTGCTGACACACTAAAAAAGCTTATCAGTTTTGAAAGAGCATCTGTTTTTATTTTAGCCTCTTCCTTCTTCCTTCTTTTTTCGCTCACATCCCACTTGTACACTTAATTTCACCTTAATTCCGTCTTTCACAAGCAGCGTGTTCGTGGTTCACCGGCATGACCACATGGCATGGATGGAATATTCCATTTTAACGCGAAAGAGAGGGGGTGTGGACGGAATCTGTATTTCTTTGTAATTTATTGTGTTGTCTTTGTTTCCATTTTAAACACACAAAAATCACCAATTATGAACTCACTATCTGTGAATTACTGTCCAAAGGGCCCCAATTACCAGCTGTAGGCCTATGGGAATTTGCAGCTAAGTATGGGGCCCCTACAGTGGGCTGCAGTGGGAGGGGCCCAAGGCAGTTGCCTAGCAATGCCTCTATGCAAAGACCGCCTCTGATAGCAACCACATAGTAATGCCTTAGTTACAACCTAGCAATCCTAAACTAATCAACAACTATAGTATAGCAACACCCTAGCAACCAACAACGAACTATTCCATAGCATATCTTAGCAACTACCTTAAACTACCTTAAAAAAAACTTTCTAACTGTTAAGCAACTGCCTGGCAACAGCCTAGCAACCAACAACTAACTATACCTCAGCATTATCTTAGCAACCACCTTGAAAAACCT
The DNA here is from genome assembly GCF_023375975.1 of Astyanax mexicanus. Lineage (NCBI taxonomy): Eukaryota > Metazoa > Chordata > Actinopteri > Characiformes > Acestrorhamphidae > Astyanax > Astyanax mexicanus. The sequence goes on from NC_064427.1 coordinate 1,306,532, forward strand.
TTGTAACTTTTTAGCAACCCCTTTATAAAACACCAGTTAAACAATATAATTGCCTAGCAACAGCCTGGCATCAACTAAGTAGCATCTTAGTTCCCTATTGCCATATAAACCAACCACATATAGCGCCTTAGTTACAGCCTAGCAACATCATAGCAACCAAGAACTAACTATATCTCAGCATTATCTTAGCAACCACTTTGAAAAACTTTTGTAACTGTTTAGCAACGTCTTTATCAAACACCAATTAAACAATATAATTGCTTAGCAACAGCCTGGAAACAACTTAGTAGCATCTTAGTTCCCTATTGCCATATAAACCAACCACATATAGTGCCTTAGTTACAGCCTAGCAACATCCTACAGATTAACCTAGCAACCAACAGCTAACTATACCACAGCATATCTTAGCAACCGCCTTGCAACCCCTTAGAAACCCATAGGAATGTTTCTCGTTAGCAGGCTTGTATAATCTGATGTCCACAGTCTTTTGTAGGCGCTTTAGTGTGTCTGAGTCTTTCTAAAAAGCATCTGAGCAGCACAGAGTTTAAATGTGTTTGTTTTAAAGTTATTTTGGAATACTGAATATTTTAATATCTTGTCATTTTTAAGATCTCTTTGATTTCTGAAGTGTCCTAAGAATCCTAAGAATAGAAGATGCTTGTTTTTGTCTCTTCTTCAGATCAGGATTCCTTTATTTTTATACATCTGACAAAGAAGACTCTCAAATCTTTCTGTCTTCTATTTATATATTTAGAAACCAGTTTAAAAATACTTTATTATGAATATTAATATGACTCAGCAGAATGTTTTGTAGATGTAGAGTTCAGTACAGTGCAGCTCTGAAGATGTTTTAAAGGCCACTAGAGGGAGCTAAAGATCTAAACATCCACTGCTGGTCCAATTTCTCTTTTTAAACCAATTTGTTCTAACCTTGCTGTGAGGATTTGATTGCGTACAGAGATTATACCCCTCTAACTGACAATCACAGGGCTTCACAGGCATCATGTTCTCCTCCACCAGTCTTACACACTGCTTTTGGATAACTTTATGCTGCTTTACTCCTGGTGCAAAAAAATCATTCAAGCAGTTCAGTTTGGTGGTTTGATGGTTTGTGATCATCCATCTTCCTCTTGATTATATTCCAGAGGTTTTCAATTTGGTAAAATCAAATAAACTCATGATTTTTAAGTGGTATTTTTTCAGACCTGTATGATACTCATGACACACTAAATACTCAACTTATTATTTTTTTTTATTTTAGCCTATTTAACTTTATTTTAACCATTTTGTCCTGAGGTAGTTTTAAAAAAAAGTACAGTACTTAATAAGCCTTTTTACTGAGTGAGGTTTATGCAAATTCTGTGGTATATTTGTAACAAGCCAAGACTGTGATGTAACAGTTTTGGGTTTTTTGGAATTGGCCTGTTTTAGAGCCGTGTTTTTAGTTCTGCTGCATTTTCTTTTGAAGAAGGAACGACAGTGTTTGAGGCTCACAGTTATATATAATAATGAGTCAGTAATTGTGGGTAAATCCTCTTAATATAAATAAGAAAAGGCTTTTTCCCAGTTGAGCTCTGCTCATCGTCTTCACTGTGAGCTGCAGTATAGAGTTCTGATGGGTCGTAATCCTCGTTCTGGGAAGTGCGGAAATAATCGAAGCCACTGCGTCACAGAATTAACAAATTCAGAATTTGTGTTTTTCCCCATACAGCTGGGACGAGGGTGTGTTTATTGTATGTGTGTGTCGTGTGTGTGTTGTGTGTGTATCACACACTCATACTCTCACACAGCATCTTCACTCTGACCTAAAGTGAACTCCTATCCAAACACAACTGCAGCTTACTCACTGACTCTCTAAATATTAGCATCTTCAAACGAGCTACGCTAATGCTGACACCGAGCCGGTACTGTAAACAGGAAACGCGCACTCGAGAAACAGCAGAGCTCATTCTGATTGGACGAGAACCTCTTCAGAGCTCTGTGGGACATTTCACAAAGCGGGACCATTAATGAACAGTCAGCAGTATGTAACTTCAATGTGTTACTTCAGAGAATAGCTTGGGAACTCCCGCACCTCTATATGTTGTGAGGTGCTATCTTGTGAGTAAGGTTAATTGAAGACTGGCCAATTAACTCACTGGTGTGGGTTATTTAACTTCCTTCAATTCACAGTGTCACACATGTGTACTGGGAATGTGCCATTTGCCCCCTTACATATTACTTTAGTTTAGTTTTTTGCTTTTTTTATACTTTTTAACACATTTTAATATAGTAAATATAAAAAGCAGCTTTTAAATGATAATTTAATTCATAAAGGGAAAAAAAAAACAATCCAAACCAACCTGGCACTGTGTTAAAAATAACTTGGTGGAAACAGCTGCAATCAAGAGTAAAACCACTCCAAAACCTTCAGTTAGTTTTAGATTATCAAGCATTAACTGTTAGCTAATTCTACATGTTATTAGTGTTATTATAATTGGCAGCATGATCAGTTTGTTTGTTCCCAAAGTGAGTTTGGGAAGGTTATGGCTGTGCTGGAGTTTATTGAGTTAATAAGGGGTTAGTAAGGGGTTAATAATAAGTCACTAATAGACCAAGATGTGCACCATATTCTAAAGTGAGGTTTTGTTCATCACTATTTAGACATTTAAAAGAACTGAATAAATATTTAATCAATCACAGGCTGCTAATTAAGCACCAATAACACTTACACTGAATAAAGCATGATAAGTAGTGAATAAATCATTTATAAATGTGTTATAAATGCTTTATAAAGCAAATAATAAGACATTATTAAGCACCTAATTTGTGTTCCCTAAAATAAAGTGTTACCATCAGTTTATATTTGTCTGACATTAAAAACAAAAGAAATCTGTAAGGGGAAAATACTTTTTCATTTTATGGTGTATTTTGTTGATTGCTACAGATATTAATCTGAAAAGTGCTGGAATATTCCGTCAGTAGAAGTGAAGTGAGGTTGTGGGCGTATGTGTTTGGGTAAGTGGGAGGTGTTTGTGCCCATAGTGACACGCTACTCATCCTTCAGCCCCGAGACATTGTCCTCGTCCCTCATGACCAGTCCCATCAGTCTTCACTTCCCAGCATCTGAGGCTAACACCTGCGCTCTCCGTCAGCGTTTATTAACACAGCCTGCCCTTTATTTACCTTCAGACTGAGGCAGCGCAGACGCAGCCGCTGCAGATCTGTTATTGAGACACGGTCAAGCGTCTGATTCATAAATACATCAGACATCAAGAGTCGGCATAAACACACTCAGCACTGATCTGCTTTATATTTACATTTACAGCACTGAGAAAACGCACTCGCCCAGAGTGACTCACAATACAGCTCAGTTATATTCTCAGAATATCCGTCTGAGTGCATCATCACAAACACAACTGCAAACAGGAGAAGAAGAAGAAGGAGAAGAAGAAGAAGAAGAAGAAGAAGAAGAAGAAGAAGAAGTGTGGGACTGTATAGATTAAAAAACATAAGTTGTTTAAACTCAAATGATTTACGTCTGTTTCACAAAAAAAATGGATATTTCTGAACAATACTCAACTGTTTTGAGTTATTTGAACATTTGTGGGCACATATACTGTACTAGGAATGTACTGTACTATACAGGAATGAGTTTTTAGCATAGAATTAGCAAAAACATGAAAAATAGCTAAATGGCGGCTATGCTAATAGCACGAGGACACTGAGCACATTCTAGTGATTTCCCCAAAATGTATATTTTATAAAAAAAACAATAGTATTTAAGAATTAATTTAGGTAACAGGACTGAGTGTTGAGATTAAGATTGAGCTCCTCAGTCATCGTTAAAATAAGATTAAATATACAGAAAAAAACTAATGAGGGAACTTTGGGAATTTTGTTCTTTCCATGATCTTCAGAACCAGAACCAGCTAATGATGTCACTTCCTGTTGTAGATGTGACTTCCTGTTGTAGAATGCTCCAGGTGTTTCAGATGATCAGGGTAATGTGTTACGGTAACAGGACTGAGTGAAGCCACGACACAGGGTCACAACTAAACTGTGTAAATTTAAATTTTATAATTTAAATATTATGGATGCATTATGAGAAAAATATTAAAATACAAAAAGATTTGGAGTCATACAACAATGAACAAAAATATAATTCAAGGTAAAGTTTATAGTTAGAGAGTGGGGGGACAGGTAACAAATGCTATTTTTTCAGTGTTTTAAGTAGTTTTTATTAATGTTTTAAATTACATATCTTACTTTTAAGCAAATAAGTACATGTGCAAGACACTATGCTTATTAATAAAATGTATTTTAAAGTTATTTTGTGTGCACATTTATACATTTATACAGAAATGGCACATGTACAACAGTTTATAATTTACAGAACAGACAAAAGTATACATGACTTTATAAACTCTAACAAAAAACAAAACCATGAACCCGTAGATCTGGATTCTCTAAACTCTAAAGCTTCTTTTATGGTGTAAATCAGAAAAAGCTGCACGTTATTGGCTGTAAAAGGCCGGGTAAGGTGGCGAGGCAATTTGAGAGTAGATTGGGTTTAATGAACAGTGTAATTAAACACGTGTAACCTTCAGTAAAAACACAGAGCAGCTCAGACTCAGGCTCTCTGCGCTGTTATCCAATCAGATCGAGTGCAGCAGCAGCAATGTGTATCATATGGTATTTATTAAAGGTCTATTAAAAGTTGCAGAACAACCACTGTTAGTAATTAAACGCCAAATATCTTACATTTTTTATTAGGGCGCATTAAAAAAGAAAGGTTTGGGTGAGTTTTGGTAGCAAAATGTACATACAGTATGTTCACCGTCATTTCATTTCATGGCTAAATTGGAGCAGCCTGGTGTTCAATCTTCATTAATTGCACATTGCACCAGTAAGAGCAGAGTGTGAAGGTTCAATTAGCAGGGTAAGAGCACAGTTCTGCTCTAAATATTGCAATGCACACAACATTATGGGAGACATACCAGAGTTCAAAAGAGGACAAATTTTTGGTGCACGTCTTGCTGGAGCATCTGTGACCAAGACAGCAAGTCTTTGTGATGCATCAAGAGCCACGGTATCCAGGGTAACGTCAGCATACCACCAAGAAGGACCAACCACATCCAACAGGATTAACTGTGGACGCTGTAAGAGGAAGCTGTCTGAAAGGGATGTTCGGGTGCTAACCCGGATTGCATCCAAAAAACATAAAACCACGGCTGATCAAATCACGGCAGAATTCAATGTGCACCTCAACTCTCCTGTTTCCACCAGAACTGTCCGATGTTATTCATCAGAGTCACCAGCCTCAGATACCACTTCACAAAGCACTTCAAAGAGTATTAAAGTTACTACATGATTCCTTATGTGTTTATTCATAGTCTGATAGATCACTTCATCTACTTAAAGTACTAAAAGTACAAAAGTAAGTACTTTACAAACGTATCTAAGCATGGGAATGAAAGGTACTTTAAAAAAAGTATTTTATTATGATTTTAATGTCCTATTATCATAATTTCTCCCACTTTATTCTGCATTATCAGCTCATTATAGACTAAAATACCTTAGTGCATTTGCACAGTAAACCCAATAAACCCAGTAAACCTGGTAAACCTGGTAAACCCGTGCAGTAAAGTGATATTAAAGTGTTTATACATGAGTTCAGGCCGTGTTTCTCTTCGCTAAAGCTGCTCTGTTAAATGTCAGGCTCTTGGTCCTCAGCGTGGGCGAACTTTTAGAAGATCTCTCTCTGCTGAAGCTGAAGCCGAGCTGATGATGCTCTCCAGTGTTTACTACTGTTTACTTTACTGTGTTTATAACACATCCACTTTTCTCCCACTGCTGCTACGACCTCGGGCCAACAATGACCCGAACCGTTTCCACTAGATGGCAACAGAGCTGTTCAGTGTAGAGCTTCAGATCGCTGACTGACCCTTTCAGAACCAACAGAAAGCAGGTGGAAGAGGAAAAAACAAGGGTGAGAGCATCAAACGTTAATAATTCAGCTGTTTAGACGAGTCTCCAGCAGACAGATGGTGTTTTTTGAGGATTTTTTGTAGGTCGTGGATTGATGTCATTTTGGAAACGGGTTTATTTATTCATAAATTTCATTGTTTGTTTATCTTGCTACACGTTGCAAAAACCCTTCCAGTTAAACCGAGGCTCTGGAAAAAAACGCTACTCTTACAGTATCCAGGCTTCCGTTTTAGTGGACGCTCGAATATTTCTGGGAAGGATCTGAAAACGTGCCAGAGTCACTGTTAGAGTCGAGTGTAGAAGAGTTGTTAATGTTTAGCTCAGGGGTTTCCGAGCTTTTGCAACTTGTGTGCCAGTTAACCCTTAACAAATCGCTTCATGGCGAATTCACATAGAACAGTAAACTAAAATACTGTACAGCACAACAGCCAATGTAGCCCTAAAACTAAAGTTATAGGCTTCAATTGACCCATGACTTTTCTCCCCAATTTACAAGGCCAATTACCCAACCCACTCATTAGGACTTCCCCTATCACTAGTGATGCCCTAACTTACCAGGAGGGTTAAGAAGACTAGCACACGCCTCCTCTGATACATGTGAAGTCAGACTCCGCCTCTTTTTGCTAAGTAGCATCACAGCGCTAACACTCGGAGGAAAGTGCAGCGACTCTGATATGGTTCTGATACATCAGCTCACAGATGCATCCTTTTGCTGATCCACATCACCCTAGAAGTGATGAGGAGAAAGAAAGAGCGCCATCTACTGTACCCACCCAGAGAGAGAGGAAGGAGAATTGTGCTCTCTCAGGGCTCCAGCAGCTGATAGCAAGCTGCATGACCAAGATTTGAATAGGCAATCTCTCGATCATAGTAGCAGTGCCTTAATTTACTGACTAGGACCACTCAGAGCTTTATATATTATATAAATAAAATTAAAAAAAGCTAAAAAAAGATGTCCTGTTATTTTTTTTGTATTCTTGGTCTATTTTTTTCTTAGTTTGATTTCCCTTGTCTGATTTTCATAGTCTAGTTTTCTTAGTCTTGTTTATTCTTAGTTTTGCATTATTTCTACCCGTTTTTGCTTTTAGTTTAGCTTTAGTTTATCCTGTTTAATTTAATTTAAGTATTTAATACCTGCTTTTACCTGTGTCCGTCCTCTTGTCCACCTCCATCCGGAACATAAGGAGATAAATCACCCTTACTTGCCTTAATTACCAGCCCAGTCCAGCTGCCTCAGCTCTTCAGGAAAGTTTCACTGCTGATTGATTAAATGGCTTTACTCAGGAGGTCAAAGGGGAAGCAGGGCTGCCATTATTCCGATGGCTTCTCTCCAGCCGCTCCAGCCTTTTCAGGTTCTGGCTGATATCTGGGGAAGCCCGGAGTCGTGGAGATGATACAGTATGTATTACGGGATTAGGTGACTTTTTATTCGGGCTGTTTTTGTTTGGGCAGGTTCTGGAGCATTCCTGAACCGGAGCTTCAAAAGAAAGTATGCAGACTTTGAGCTGGAAGTATGTAATGAAGATGGAGCGCGGCCTGTTCTCACAGGTCTGAGCGGGGGGTAGAGTTTTATACAGCCTTTTGGATTTCCTTTAACAGGAACATGTAAAGCAGCAGATAATGCAGCAGCTGAACTGAGCTTTGTTGACACATGCACACAGAGTACACTGAGGTAGCACTAACAAAAAAACTCGAGACCTGACCGACGTTAGACGTACTACGTTCAATAACCGACAAAGGAGAAACAAGAAACACCTAGGGAGAGGTAACAAGGAGGTGGAGCTACAGATAGAACACAAATGAAGGCACTGGATGGGGATGGAGACACGGAAGAACACACAGCAGAGCACATAGAGGAAATAAACAAACCAATTCCTAAAACTTACAGACTTTCGCTTTAATGTTATCTAAAAGAGAAATACAGACTTTCTTTGTCTCATTTGTTCTTTTAAAAAGCGAAATATATGTTAAAATAAACAAGAAACAAAATTGAAGCAAAACAAAAATCAAAAGAAACAGAGAGTACACAGAGGTAGGAAACAAGGAAACACAAGACCTGACTGACGTTAGACATACTACGTACAAGAATCGACAAAAGAAAAACAGGAAACACCTACGGAGAGGTAACGAGGGGGCGGAGCTACAGATAGACGGGGCACAGAGAAGACACGGAAGAACACACAGAAGAGCTCATAGAGGAAATAAAGCTTCTTTGGCGTTCTTTGTCTCATTTCTTTCTTTTAAAAATGGTAAAACAGTAAAAACACAGAGACAGAGACAAAGACAGGACAGACATGGACCAGGACCAGGACATGACAATAATGTTAGTTTAATGTTAGGTGAGCATCTATGAGGCTTCTATAATAAACCATCCAAATAAAATTCCGCCAAATTATAATCCAAAAACACAGAATTTCACGGTTTAAATGTATTTACATTTTACGTTGCATTAAAAGTACTCTTCCACATGATCTATGCAATTACACGTTCTCACCAGAGAGGTCTCCAAATCCCCAAATCCCTAAAACTTGCAGACTGTCGCTTTAATGTTATCTAAAAGAGAAATGCAGGCTTTCTTTGTCTCGTTTCTTTCTTTTTAAAAAAGCTGCAGACGCTGTGAAACGAGCGAGACACAGAAACGCTGCCAGAAATTCGGATTACGCTCAGTCACAGAGTTGAATTCTCTCTGCAGCTCCGGACTCGGGAGCTTTCGCTTGTACTTCACTGTGTTTCTGCAGGAATAGAGCAGAGCTGATTGGCAGGGGCTTTGGAACTGTTTCTATAGCAACTTAGATTCAGTTTTAGGAAGGAATATTAAATAAAATAAATAAATAAATAAATAAATAAAGCCCTGCATGCAAATGAGGTCACACTCGTGACAGTGCTGACTGCACTGCCCTTATATATATTTTTATAATATTTTCTCATGAGTCACAGGTCAGAATCAATATAACATGTCTTTTGTGTCGCAGCACAAACACTGAGTAACCATATACTGTTATATACTTTATTATAGTAGAAGAAGAATACAGAACAATATTAACCCTCCCTTTACAGAACTTTTTTTGTACATTTTATAAACTTTTCTTTGATATAGGTTTTTGCCATAGCCACAAGAAAAAAACTGAGACAAAGAACAGCAACCGAGCTGATGGGAAAACGTACAAGAACCAACAAACTAACACTGAAAACAAAAGGCTGTATATACAAAGAAGGGGACAAGAAACAGGAAACACCTGGGGTCAGGTAACGAGAGGGTGGAGCTACTGCTGAACTGGCTAAGAAAACAGACAGGCAGAGGAAAAGACAGAAACAGAGAGATAGACCAGGACATTTATGACACCCTCCTGCTGTAACGGGGTGGACGGGATGCAAAAACTGGAAATTTGACGTGAAATAAAACGTAATTTAGCTGTAAAATATGATTTCTATGTACTCTAAAAGTCTTGTAAAAAGCCGGGTGTAAAGAAGGGGAATCCTGCTGGAGGCTCGGAGCTGTGAGGGGGCTTTGTGAAGCAGAAGGATCAGTGTTGGCCCGGTTCCAGTGGTGGTTGGTATGGTTGGTATAAAGCAGGATGATGCCTCTGAACAACTGGAGTCTTTAAAGCGAACAGGAGGGGAAGCTTTAACTGATTGAGCCCTGTGTTCTTCTGCCAGCTGGCCTGACCTTCATCCCCACCATTAATCACTTCAATGTTGTCCAAATCAACAGCCGGCGACTGAGCAGCGCTGAAACCTCGTATAGGGAGTTCCTTGGGATTAACTGAAAATGGCATTTCCTCTGGACTGGTTTTAATTGCACACAGTTAATAGATTACTGTTTGATGTTTCGGGACAGAAGTTGAACTCGGAGTATAAAAAGAGTTGGCAGATTTCTGAAATGGGCAGATCAGAGGATCTAAAGAGTGCTGCTCGAGTTTTCAGGGGTTGTGGGTATTGGAGGGGGTGTTCAGAAAGTCAGCAGAAACAGTTGAATCATAGGGAAAAGATGCCACAACTGTCATGCCATAACCTATAAGAGATTCAGCACTTAGTGTTCTCCTCCAAGCGTGTTGAGCTGTTTAATGGTGCTGCATTAGATGCATTGGTGCGTCATTTTAATTACTTTGGTTTATGTAGTTTTACTCTGATCTATCTATCTATCTATCTATCTATCTATCTATCTATCTATCTATCTATCTATCTATCTATCTATCTATCTATCTATCTATCTATCTATCTATCTATATCAACCCTCTTTCTCTTTCTCTTTCTTTCTTTTTATCCTATGTCTTTCTTTCTCTCAAACATTTCTCTTTCATCCTCTCCTGTGTGTGTGTCTCTTCCTCAATCCCCTCTCTCTCCTTCTCTTTCTCTCCCTTTTTCTTCCCTCTCTTTTTACGCTCTCCTATCTGTCTCTCGTTCTCTCTCAAACTCTCTCTCTTCCCTCTTTCCTCCCTCTCTTTTCATCCTGTTCTCTCTCTCTCTCTATCTGTCTGTCTCTCTCTTTATTACCCCCCTCCTCTCTCTCTCTCTCTCTCTCTCTGTGTGTGTGCAGCTGTCTGTTGTATTTTCCATGCAATCGATACACCCACAGATGCTTTCTTTTTGTGAATGGGGAGCATTCGCCATGCTGCAGTGCAGAATGTGTGTGTGTGTGTGTGTGTGTTTAGAGTGTGTGTGTGTGTGTATTTGTTTGATGTGTGTGTAGATAGAAGAGTGTATTTAAGAGCAGTTGATGGTACAGTACGTGCAGATCTTTACACATGCCTTTCTGGACAAGCTGAGAGATCCAGAACCATCGCTGAGAGTGAAAATTAAATAAATACGCGTCCTGTGTCCTGTGCGTGTGTGTGTGCGGAGTGTGTGTACGTGAGGCAGTGATGCAGTGAGGATGTGTTCATCAGCAGAAGATCAGGAATCCATCAGCTTATCCAGCGATTGACCCCTGATGGATATTGATTGCGTAAGATCAATCATGTTCTAAAAGCCTTGCGTAAGTGAGGGAGACCCGCGCTATTGTTCGCTGGGTTAAATCCAGATCAGCTGAACTGATTTAATTCAGCTTGACATCATTCCTGCGCGTCGCTTCCGGCGTTTCTTATTTTTACTCTGTTCTACAGGAGCGCAGCGCCGAGACCCGTCTAATCCCGGCCCAGCAGATCTGCAGAAAGTGCACTTTCAGTCCCGCTGTCCATTTAGATACTCTCTGACTTCCTGTTTACTCAGACACTGCATTTATCTTCTAAATCATTCATCCCTCCTTCATCCCCCAGATACCTGAACGCATCAGGTTCAGTCAGCGTGCCGTCATTCAGAGTCTTCCTCTGAAGAAGCTCCAGAGCCCGAAGATGCAGGAGCCACGGCTGATTGAAGGATAAGACAAAAAAAAAAACTAAATACTGCATGATATGGAGCTCCACCAGCATGCAAAGACCATGATGCACCACACATTATTATAATATAATCACCATACTTGATTAAGACTGACACTAAATTATTAGGCTAGACTCTAGACATTAGGGTGCTAGGTTAGCGACTGATAGGCAACCATCAATTGTGCACAGTGCAGCTTGATTTAGGACGTGTCAGTGTGTCTTTGCTATCATAACAACGGGAAAAGTACACCTTGCTCAGCTCAAAACGTGCAAATGTCATGTACTAATTCTCTTAATTAATCATGTGTGTGGTTAATTTTGGGCGAAACGTGAAAAAAAAAAACAATCAGAGTGTCTCTCTTGCTCTTCATTCCCTTTAAGAGCCAGGTGAGCTCTGACTTTGGCAGATTGCTATTTAAAAATTCTGCCTTGTCCTGTATACAGACTAGAGGTGTAGGTGATACAAAACTCTTTTTTTCTGCAATAAAATAAGTTATTTCATTTATTTTCAGTCTGAAAACTGGAGAGATTGAAATCTCCTACAGGACACTTGGAGAAGCTCCTGTTTTCTCTCTATTTCACTTAGTAATTCCAGATCAGTAACAGGAATCAACCCAAATTTTGCAGGTTTGAAAATAGACGAAAAAACTAGACAAACATAAAGAAACTAAAGGTTTGGAGGAAATTAACTGTTTGATTTGTATTTAGGAAAACAGTTCATTCCTGATGAGAGCCAGTTTCATCATCAAGGTTTTTCATCATCAACTCCAGGATGGTCCAGATGAGTGCCAGTTTCATCATTATAACATTTTTGGTGGTCTTTTTTACTATTGCACTTCAGGATACTTTTCTTGAAACTTTTTTGATGGACTGAGCTTCATTTCTTCTTAAAGTATTTTTTTTCTTTACTTAGTTGAGAAGTTCCTGCCAGGGCTGTTCACTGTATACCAGCTCTACCTCCGGCTCCAGTTCATTCATCTTTTCCAGGCCTCCTTATTGATTTATCAGTGTATTTTTTTGAACACACAGTAAAGTGAAGTGTGTCACTTGCGCAGTTTACAGTATAATCCCAATATCAGCTCCAGCCTGTGAAACTGCGTGACGTATAAACCCGTCAGATCAGCCCGGCGTATCTGACTGCTGGAGGTCAGACTGATCCGAGGCCAGCTGGCCCAGTCTCAGGGCTATTTCCAAACCTTATCGATCCAGCAGCTCAATATCACCGGCCTGATGCACTGAGCGTGACTGGCTGAGTTCCAGCCCGCAGGCCAACTCCACTAACCAAAACTGTACGATAAAATTACCCAGCACACTTTCACTCTATAGAAACACATTCCTGCAGGAGAGGAAATCTCTGACCTCACAGTTATTATTCCATTAAATCACGATTCACAGCGTCACACATTCAGGAAGAGTACGATTTGGAAACTGTGGGCTGGAATCTGCTGACCCTGATATATAATCATTCATAAAATGTAGAAAACCTGCAATAACATTACATAAATTCAATATAATACGATATACAGATCTGGAAAAAATTAAGAGATTTTCTTCTTATTATTACTATTATTTTTATTATTATTATTGCTTTTATTTATTTATTTATTCATTTTAATTCTTTTAGTTCATGTATTTATTTGTATTTTTTTGTATTATGTAAAAGTTAGTTTTAGCTCATTTTAACTAATTTTTGTTTTAATTAATCTTTTCTATTCTATTTTATAAATTGAATATAAAAAGCATAAATATTATGCAAGTAACTGTGCAGTAATTAATTAATTTGCAGAAAATAAGAAATGGATAAAATAACAAAGTTCATATTTATAAAGTTTTAAGAGTTCAAAAATCAATATTTGGTGGAATAATGTTGGCTTGGCATCATGTTGTCCTCCACCAGTCTTACACACTGCTTTTGGATAACTTTATGCTGCTTTACTCCTGGTGCAAAAATGTCATAATTCAATTTGGTAAAATCAAACAAACTCATCATTTGTCCAGAGATGTAAAATGACATATGCATCTTTTCCATATGGGAAAAGCCTGGATTTTTAATGTTTTGAGATTTATAGTGTTGATGTTAGTGAACGCACATTCAGAGAAAACATGGTAAACTACCTTCCTCCTCCTGCTGCTGTTTACAGTCATATTTCCATTGGTATTTACGGGACTGAGGTGTAAATTGCAGGATTCTTGTGCGTATAAAGCTGCTGGCGCCGGTTCTGATTTCTCTCTGTAATTTCTTTGAGCTCGGCTGAAAGATATATAGTCTTCATGTCAGGACTAATATACGCTTTACAGCCGGCGCTGTGGGGACAGAAGACAGAGTGAAAATGCAAATGAACGACTGCAGTAATAAGTGTAGAAGCTTTTGGGCTAATTCTTCTCAGGAATACCAAACACCACAACAGTGCAGAACTAATGATGAATTATAATACATCATAACTGTTTATGTAGGAGCTCATGAATCAGAACGTGGTGTAAAATCTACAGGAAAAGGAAAACTACAGGCAGATAAGATATGCAGAAGCCTCTAGAGACTCTAATGCTATATAGAGCTCTGAAGAGAGCACTAAGAAATGTTGAGTTTCTTTGATTTTACCAAATAAAAAAAAAAAACTCTGGAATATAATCAAGAGGAAGATGGATGATCACAAGCCATCAAACCAGCAAACTGAACTGCTTGAATTTTTGCACCAGGAGTAAAGCAGCATAAAGTTATCCAAAAGCAGTGTGTAAGACTGGTGGAGGAGGAGATGATGCCAAGATGCATGAAAAAAACTGTGATTAAAAACCAACCAGGGTTATTCCACCAAATATTAATTATTTCTGAACTCTTAAAACTTTATGAATATGAACTAAGAAATAAACTGAGACAAAAAACAGCTACATAACTGATGTGAAAATTTAAACAGAACAGAACAACCAACAAACTAACACTGGAAACAAAAGACTATATATACACAGAAAGGGACAGGAAACAAGAAACACCTGGGGACAGATAACAAGGGGGCGGGGCTACAAATGAACATGGGTGGGAGACCTAAAGACAGGGGTGGAGACAAGGAGAAAGAAAGCACATGATTATAAAACAGACAGGCAGCACGGGAAAGAATAGAAACGCAGAGATACTCCAGAAAAGACGTAGAATTAATTTTTTTCTGAAAAAATAAATTTTATTTGTTTATAGCATATTTCACCACCTAAATGATTCAGAGCATAAAAAATGTTTAAATAAAAAAAGTCAGCTAATTTAATATAAATATACAAAATTAAAAAGCAAACACCATCTTCATACATCAGCTTTTAAACAGCATAGTTTTGGATTAAGCAGAAAAGTCAGGAAGTTCTGTGTAAATGAGCGTGGTGGTGCATCATTGGCTCGGGCTCAGGAAAGAGTCGCTTCAGGGAAGAAAAAAATCTGTCAGTAGGTTTTAAAAGCTCTGAGTGTTCGGCGTTCAGCGGTGCAGCATTCAGCACGGTGGGGTTTACGGCAGGGCATGTGCGTGCAAGCTCCAAATCCCCAGGTACCGCACTGAACGCCGCGCCAACCACAAACAAAACTGAGATACAGTTTTATCAGTGAGTGTGATTCCAGAAAACAAACAAACACTGTTTTTAGGGGAGATGTGGATCTGCTTAAGTGGATAAACCATTAAACCATAAAACCATTAAAGCGGTGTTTCTCTAACGTCTTCTATCATTATAACTTTGCTAAAATACAACAAACCCAGTTTTTGTGACTTTGTCACTAGATCACTAGATGTTCTATCAGTGTGCTTTTTTTTAACATAAAGAAAAAATAAATATAGTTGCTGTCCAATAAAATAAAGCATCTTGATTTTTTTGTCGATTTTTAATGTACTACAGAATTTGAACAGACAAACTGCCTCTTACACTGTCCTAAAATTTCGTGATGAATGGATCAATAGCTAGTATCTCAGGAATTTTATCTGTGATTTTATTCCCGTCCAGAACGATCATGTACGTGTTTTTCTCAGACGTCCTCTGAGAAAAATTACAAATTAAAGGCTGAATTATCTACTGTTTTTCTCTGAACTCCGTGCTCCTCCGGTAATTTTAGTTTCGTCTCCTCGCCTTTAATAAAATAACTATTTGTCCACTGCCGCGCACCGTAATTACACTTTGGACGCAGCACAGTTTCCACGGAGATCCACATAAAAAACAGAGTGGAAGTGGAGGAGCTACTGAACGCTGCGATGTCACGTGACCGAGAAAAACTAAAACCTAAAATCAGGAGTTTTATCACTGAGTAGAAGTGTGAAATATTTTACACAGACGTCCCCCTGAGAAACTAATCCTAACTTTCCCCCTCTTGTCTTGCTCTTTTACAAACACTACATTAAACCATCACCTACCAAATGTGCCTCTATATTCCCTCTAAATCATTATCTCTGATCGTTATCTCTGTAAATCGTTATCTCAGGTCGTTATCTCTGATTGGTCTCTCTGATTGGACTGTTTCCAGGATTTCTGCTGAAAGCTTTGTGGTGGAAAGTTCCATCACTAAGTGGTTGAGATGGTATTTGAGTTGGTATCAGTGCTGATGGATCTCCTCCTCCATGATTCAGCAGTGTATTCACATCATGACTAACCAGTGCAATTCTGCTGTTTATTTCTTTCTTTCTAAACAAGCTAATTTAGCAGAACTCTGCAGAGTAATGACCAGCACTTCTGTTTATAGAGGAGGAGGAGAAGAGTGGGCAACTTGTTGCATTAAGAAGCTCAATATTGAGTAAATATACTGACCAAACAATGCAAACCGCCTGAGGTCGTCTTATGTAATAGTTTAACCTCCTAAGAGCAGAACTGGCATGCATTTTTTATTTCTCTTTGCTATTTGGGCCGATTGGCACCTGATTAGTGTAAAAACAAAGAATTATATTTTTACATGATATAGTTTCTTAGAAAAAAGATATAATATATATATAAGATATAAGGACTTTAGTTTTATATTTCAATAGAACACAATAAGTCACAATTAGTAATGATGTGTAAAACATTTATTTTGTGCCTGAACACAGCTTGTGTCCAAATTGTGCCCCTTTGAGCAATATGGCTCATTTGAAGTGTTGTCTTAACACGGAGACATAACTAAGTAAAAAACATAAACATGTTGTGTATTTACTGTTCGTTTAATTAATAAACAAACTAAGCAACTGACCACTAAGCCACTGTGCAGGATTACTGTACGTATATAAAATAAGGTAAACAGGTGAAATCAATACTCAGGTGATTGCAGTCTGGGAGGATGTCATCTGATATGTTATATGAAGGAGTGAATGAGTGCTGTCAATTTGTGGTGCAATGCATTCTGGGCAATAGAGTCCAGAGCTGGGAGATTTGCCTGATCATAACATTTGGAGTATAATTGTTGTGCAAATCAAGACGAGACAAAACAAGAAAAGACAATTGATACGACAAAAAAAGGCCCAATTAAATTAACTTAAACATTTCAACATTTCAGCTGGGGCTAATGGCCCTGTGCAGCCAAAAGCTATAAAATAAGAAACCCATCCAACGTGAGAATCAGAGCTTTGTTCTCAGATAATGCTCTGAACACAATGCGTATTAAATCTCATCACCTGACAAAACTTCACAACGCTTCAGAGCGCTGGGTTCTGTTTCTATAGGGCTGATCAGAGGAGATAAAGATCAGAACCCCTGTGAGAGGAATTCCCCGAGACGTGTGTCATCCGGAGCTCATGTTCCTCTTTCATCACGTCCGAATCCATACGCATCCTCAGATCTGAACGCTCCGCTCTGTACAGAAGTGCGGCGCTTTATTCTGACGCTGAGATTAAACTCATCTCATCTGTGTTCACTGCTTTTTAGCGGTTGGTCTGAAGAGACTGGGTGGGGCGGGTTCTGAATCGGTCAGTGTCGTCTTTTCAATGGATTCATCACCACAAAGTTCATCAAAGCCGAACAGAATCAAATAGAACTGATTCTGCGTCAGTGAAGCGTATTTTGTGTGGAAATGTTGGAATGCTTTGAACTGGTGTCCTTTAGAAAATCCAGCCTAGAAAATACACCCTGTGAAAGGCATGTAGCGATGCTCATTGCTATCTTACACCCCCTCAACAGTCTATAGTCATGCCTTGCGCACACACTGTTAAAATAGCTACCTGGACGTGTCCAACAAACAACAAGTTTCTTCTCAGCCGAGGAAACTGAGCTGCTGGTTGACGCTGTGAAGGAGCTCCAGCAGCTCTTATTTTATTTACTATTCTGTTTATTGTTGATGCCAAGATAGCAATGAACATCTGACTGTTGGCGTCTGTCTAGGTTGTATTCAGTCAGTGGAGCTCCTGTGTTTTCTTTAACCAAGATAAACAAGCAAAACTCCAGAAATGTACCTGAACACACCTCATTTCATAGCCAGACCTCCACGCCCATCAGTGTGGATATATGCAGAAGCTCTGTTGAAAAGCTGAATATTGTGATATTGTGAATTTCAGTATTTGATCTAGTAATCATCAAAACAGAGCAAAACAAGGTGTGACTCGAGAAAGGATAAATGACGACACCTCCTCCTACAATCCTCTCTGTAATATATATTGTAGTGCTGCTGCTATAGCCGCATTCTCGGCGGTACGTCCTGTGGTGTGGTGGTGTGACGTCGGTATGAGGCGGCAGCTGCAGGAGTGAGAGCGAGCACCCTGAAGGACACTCCATTACCCATCAGCTCATCAGTTCTGAATGGAGTGAGAGTGTGGAGGGGCTGAGACGAGTTACTGACACTCACCCTCCATTCATACCCAGCGTGTGAACAGCAGCAGCAGCAGCTCACTGTTTACTATGCTGTTCATGCGCCCATCACGCCAGAGGCCGGCCCCCGGGAGAGACGGCTCGTCTGATTGGCCGACGGGAGGGGGAATAAACAGCAGTATCGGAAGTCGGCTCACGTCAGCTAGTCTGCGCAGCAACACGGCGGTGGAGGGGCTTACGTCAGAAACAATCTCCCCCCCCCCACCACCATCATCCGTGAAGATAGAGGGGTTTAATTCCTCAGCAGGAGCTGGAGGGGCTGGAGGGGCTGTCTGGAGAAGATCTTGTTTTATCAGGATAATGAAACTGTGTCTCTGGGTCTGGGAAACACTGAGAGAGACTGAGATTAGATTTTTTTTATTTTATTATTATTCTCTCTCGAGCTTGGTCCATTCATGCGCTGGTACTTATACAGCACCTATAGAACGAATTCAGAATTAAAATTACATTTACTTCACCTCTTATCTACATGAGCTTAAGCTGGAGTGACTCGATTCTATAGGCGAGCTGCATACCATGCACCTTGCATGTTGATTTAGGGCGTGTCAGTGTGTCTTTGCTGTCATAACGACACGCAAAACACGGCATTTAGTAATTCTATTTTTCTTAATTAATCATGGGTTTGGTTAATTTTTTTTTTTATGTTGGGCGTGACGTGAAATAATAACTGAGCTGCTGGAGCTCCTTCACAGCGTCAACCAGCAGCTCAGTTTCTTCTGCTTTAAGAGAAGTGTTTGTTGGAAACGTCCAGGTAGCTGCACCGTTAAAATAGCAATCCGCCAAAGTTAGAGCTCACCTGATCTACTCTTAAAGGGAATGATGAGCAAGAGACACTCTGATTGGTTTATTTCACGTTACGCCAAAAATTAATTAACCACACCTATGATTAATTAAAAGAATCAGTACATGCCTTATATAAGTATTTTGCGCTGCTCAAATCATACTTTTCCTGTCGTTACGATAGCAAAGACACTCTGACACGCACTAAATCAAGCTCGGCGATAGATCACTAAAATAGGGTCTTTAGTATACAGTACCTGTCAAAACTGTGCAAAGTTTTTTTTTGTCCATTATTTTAAAATATTCTGTATTGTAGAATATTTTAGGCTTTCAGTTAACAGCTGTGCTGAACTCATCAAGAGTTAATTACTTGGGTTAATTTCTTGTCTCTTAATGTGTTTGAGAGCATCAGTTAAAGTAAAGTAGTGAAGAGGTAGAGTTACAGGTATACAGTGAATAGTGAATATTTGAGTAATGTTCTAATCCAGATTATGGATTAAATAAAGACAAACCATTAAAAGGTTATGATGATGAAACTGGCACTCATCAGGACCGCCCAAGTTAACAGCTCCCCAGATAAAAGCACCTAAATGTTTCTTCACAGAGTATTTTGGTTTGTTTCCTTGATTCCTTATGTGTTCCTTCATAGTCTGATAGATCACTTCACTATTCATTTACTGTGAAAAATGTATTTCTGCGTTTAATTAAGTTAAGTGAGTGTAGAGGGTAGAGATGGAGTATCTCAGGCTGATTAGTCGCTGCTGTAGTGAAGGTCTGGGTGTTTAATGATCTCAGAGAGTCCAGCGATGGTACTCACGGATGCAGAGCGAGCGCAGAGCTCTTCAAATTAGCGTTACGTACTTGACCTCTCTCTCAGCATCTGTCTGAGAGCAGAACCTGCACTCCCATTAAACTCAGATTAGATAAGAATCAGATGTGGATTAAATTACGCGATGATTACAGGAGAAAAATTCAATAAAGCATGAGGGTTAGCAAAATAAAAGCCCTTATTGGAGGCCATTAGCGTTTAAAGGGCTGATGGGCCTTTGTTGAGCATCTTCACTGACAGTAAATGCTGCAGTGTGTCTCTGTGATGATGCGGGATACCCTCATACACATCTCTATTACGGTACATTCTACTGAAATTTACTGTACCGCACTGTAGAAACTGATAATGAAAGAAACGTCTTTTCGCAAAAGTCTTTACATATTTTTGGAAGTTCATGCCTGCAGAAGTAGAGAGAGGAATCAGAACATGTAAAAATAAATTTATAAAAAAAAAAAATACAGTTCATTTGTAAATGAGGATGTTTTGAACTTTATTGTTCAATTATTAATTCTAATGTAGAAACTCAAAAAAACTTTGATTTCTTTGATTTTGCTATTTATAGGTTTATATTTGAATAAAACGAACATTTTATTTCATTGTTTTATTCTATAAACTACAAACAACATTTCTCTCAAATTAGAAATAAAAATCTTGTATTTAGAGCATATATATATATATATATATATATATATATATAAGTTTTAAAAGTTCAGATATCAATATTTGGTGGAATAGCCCTGGTGGTTTTTAATCACAGTTTTTTTCATGCATCTTGGCATCTTGTTTTCCTCCTCCACCAGTCTTACACACTGCTTTTGGATAACTTTATGCTGCTTTACTCCTGGTGCAAAAAATCAAGCAGTTCAGTTTGGTGGTTTGATGGTTTGTGATCATCCATCTTCCTCTTGATTATATTCCAGAGGTTTTTAATTTGGTAAAATCAAAGAAACTCATCATTTTTAAGTGCTCTCTTATTTTATTTCAGAGCTGTTGGTGTATATAGGGAATATAAGTGTATATAGTGTATATAAGCCAAGCTCGACTTGGCCTTGCTTCCTGTAGCCTGGCAAACGTCCACTATTATGACCTCAGGGACAGCTGTGACATTGATCAAACGCTATTCATAGCCGGACATTCCTGAAACATACTGCATTTAGCGGCTCCATCAACTGCTCTAGTGCTGCAATCTGGATAGAACTAATATGCTATATATATTGTACATCGTGCAGCTGGATTTAGGGTGTGTCGGTGTGTTTTTGGTATATATAATAGAATAAATACGCATTGCATGGCTCAAAGCGTGCAAAGTGCATGCACAAATTCTCTTAATTAATCATGGGTGTGGTCAATTTTGGGCGCAACGTGAAATAAACCAATCAGAGTGCCCGTCGTCATTACCTCTAAGAAGCAGATGAGCTCTGACTTTGGCACGTTCATATTTTAACAATGCAGCGCTTTCGTGCGTCTCAGAAGAGGATACTGACCTGCTCGTTTATGCTTGTGAAAGTGCACCAGCAGCTCATTTAAAGGAACAGTAATGTTATTTTATTCTTTATTCTGTTCATTGATGAGGTAAAAGCTGGATTTGCGCAATGCAGCGTGTTTATTTTTTACTCCATGGATACGTGCTAAGATAGGACTGGATGGCTGACTATTGACTGTTGTCAGGGTTTTAACCGATCAGTGGCGCACATATGTTTTCTATTGCCAAATAAATGCAGGTGCACACCAGAAATGTACCTGAACACACCTAATTTCCAGACCACCACACCTATCAGTGTAGATTTAATACTAAGCTTTATGACACTATTTTAACGATGCATGTGCAAGGCATGAAAACGGGGTTGTTGACAGGGTGTAAGATAGCAATAAGCACAGCGTGTACAATAGAAACCCTGTTTTTTTCAGGTAGTCATGCCAGACTATAGTCGTGGAATGACTCAGAATGATAGTGGATAATCTTTTATCTGAACAGTATTGTTTATTTTATCTGTGACCTTTCACCTACTTTCCCATCTAATCTCACTTTTTCCTCCTCCAGCTCCACAGTAATAATAATGCTGGGAAAAAGCTGGTTATTGTTTATGAGAGAGACACGTCCGCGGTGTCGCAGCATCCCCGTGCACACGTACCTTGGCATGGCTTCTGGTCAGAACGTGACCGGTGGCTCACGTTGGCCGTGAGACGCATTCCAGTCCCAGTCACCGCATCCGTCCCAGCAGGACCAGTTTACAGGACAATGCTGAAACCTGTGGACCTGCTTGATCTATATTTACACCCCTGCGTACGACGAGGAGAGCGTTACAGGAAGTTATTCTGATTGTATTCATCCCTCTCTGTTTCACAATGTGAGAATTTACAGAAAGGAACGTGGAGAATGTTGCTTTAAATAAACGTACAGGTGTCGCTCTCTCTAAACCTGAATAACTGGAGCGTCTCTCAGGTGATTCTCTGAATCAGGTGTCCTTTACATCCTCAAATATAAAAATTCTAATTAATTTGATTAATGGAATCCAGAACTATGTACTAAGTATATTTGCATTAGGATGTAAAACAAAGAAAATACATAAATAATATAGAGTAATGGGTCACTGAATTGTAAAATCTTGTAATGCAATGTCAAATCTTCCTAAATGTGGTCTAAATGTCTAATATTTCTCATTTTGAGGTTATTAAAGTAGTAATAATTTGATATTTTAGATATATACCCTAAATAAAAAAAAATAAAATACATTATTATACATTATTTCTTTAAATATAGAGTAATGGTAAAAACTCTTTTCATATCCCCACTGACCATCATTACATATTAACTGCAATTAAGACCAAACATGTTTGTCTATTTAAATAAATATATATTTTTTTTCTCAAAAGATTAATTAATCTTACATAAAATTGCAAATTCAACGCACGTCATTGTCAAAAGTGTAAAGACATCTTATTTATTTATTTATTTATTTATTTTGCATTGTAGGTGAATACTACATCTAATTCATCGAAACTATGAAGAGCTTTTCTTCAACGTAGCACTGCAAATACAAAATCTAATTTAAATGATCTAATTTAGAGGCAATTAAAATGTGTTTTCTCTCATAGGGATTTTTGTCTTACTAAGCATTGCGTAAGTGTGAGATTATTTTGCTTATTTTAAGTAATTAGAATCTAAAAAAGCACAAAAAGTTCCCGGTCAAGTTATTCTGATTCTTGTGTCCAAATTTAATATCTAAAATAAAGCGATTAAAGCTTATTTTAAGAAATCTTTCAAAGAAATATATTTTATCAGTGCAGTACGTGTGTGTGTAAGTGAATCTGTGTGTGTGTGTGTGTGTGTGTGTGTGTGTGTGTGTGTGTGTGTGTGTGTGTGTGTGTGTGACGTGTTCTGAGAAGCTCAGGAAACAACAGATCGCGCTTGTCGTCACCTGAACTCCAGAGACAGAAGCAGCCGAGCGGAGATATGAATTAGGCATGCTTACAGCGGAAGGATATAAATAAATAGCTGAAGCGCTTCAGGCACGGAAACTATGCTAAGTCCCGCTGTTAGCATTAGCATTAGCTTTCCCTATCCGGTTTACAATGCAGCTCACGCTAATGTTCTGCTGCAGGGAGGAGCTTCAGTCTGCACGGGCTGTGTGTGGTACATTCTTAATGCTTCACTGTATTAAAACACATGGAAAAAGTTGCTAATCGCTAATGCTAATGATGAGTGAGAAGTAGAGGAAGTGTGGTTGCATTATTGGTGCCAATGAGATAACAATATATTTTTTAGTTTAGGCAATATTTGTCAACTTTTAGGCACTTTACCATAATTTCCCAAAGCACAGAATTTTGAATGTGCAATTAAACTAGCATTACAGCATAAAACTAAAGTCTATCTATCTATCTATCTATCTATCTATCTATCTATCTATCTATCTATCTATCTATCTATCTATCTATCTATCTATCTATCTATCTATCTATCTATCTGTGACATTGACCTCTATTTTGGCTGAACATTTGGATAAAATGATGAAATTTTCAAACTAAATTAGAAGGTTAATATCGTAAACTCTTAGTGTTTGAAGAAATTGATTAAATGCATTTTTTAAAACTTCCTAAAAACAAAGAAAAACTAAAGAAAGGGTCCAAATAATGTGTCTTTCTTTTTACAGTGAGCTGGAATGCATTCACGGTTCGATAGCTCCTAAGAAGCTGGAGAAGATGAAACAGAAACTTCACATGAAGCTCTTTTAAAGCATAAAACTCAGTTTAGTAGTGCAAACTGTTCAAACTGATCAATGTCTGATATAGTTTAAATTAAAAAGATTGCATGAACAGCCTAAAATACACATTGCATTTAAGTAATTTTATTGTATCTCTTTAATATATAGCTTGATATTCAAAAGTTTAGTTTTGCATTGTTGCATTTTTAAACTCTAAGGACTTGTAGCACAATTCTAACGATGTTCTGCTCAGCAGTGTTGACATTGAGGTCATGTCTGACACCTTGTTTCTTATCACATCTGCAGTAATGCATATCAGGGTGGGGTTTCCTGATACTGGTGTCAGGCTTTTCCTCACACTTATCAAACGTGTTTAATAAGAGCTGGTGGAGGCGGATCACACCCTCAGAGAGCTGAGGGAAACCGGTAAAACAGACACTGACAGACAAAAAATCCAATTTCCTTATGTTCCTTATGCTGAGAGACTGAATATGTTGACTTACTTACTTAAGTAATTTGAGGTAATGTGAGCCATAAAACTATTTATATGAACTAAATTGATATGTTTGTGTAAAATCCATTGCTTTGTACTGTAAAACTGTGAAAAAGAAAAAAAAATATTGTTATGTGAATTTTAATCTTGATATCAATAGAGAAACGTTTAATTTATCCTCAACTTTTACCCAGTGTAAACGAGAGTGCATGTCTGTGATATTATTTATACTGTGGGCATTTAGGAATTAGCCTAGCTGCCCTGTTCTGTGCCAGCTAAAGTTTAGCTATAAGTTATGAATGATGATGAAACTGGCACTCATCAGGACCGGATCATTTTCCAGTCATTACATTTAGGTAAGTAGGTGGAGTCCAGAGGGAGCTGCTGTGGATGTTGGCAGAGATTTACAGCATTGTTCTCCTCGCTGTGCTCTCTCTCTCTCGGGAGGAAGCCTCCGCCACACTTTACCCAGTGTGCACCTCAGCTGCCCTTCAGGAAACTACCCCCCCACCTCCACCTCCTCCTCCACCCATCCCACCCTCTTCCCTCCTCTCCTTTTACAGGACTTCCCCTGCTGCAGCCAAGTGGCCCAGTCAAACCTTACCAAGACCCCACTGTTCTGCTTTCATTTTCTTCACCAAAAAAGATTTTAAGCTTTTTACTATTTTGTTGTGGGGAAACTGACCCAATAAACAATGTTGAATGTGAACTCTAAGGGTATCCACATTATTCTGCATAATAATAATATCTAGGGGTCATGTATGTTTAACATTGCATTAGATCTAGGTCACGCCCACAGAGATAATAAACATACAGTACACAGTGCACTTAAAATTCTTTAAAGCTTCCTTATGTATGAATTCTATCAGTCAGGTATTAAGGAGCAGTAAAGACACTCCACTGAAGTACAGAGTTATACAGGAGTTTCAGTGAAGTTCTCCATCACCGAGACTGGAGCAGCATTAGCATTAGCCGCTAACCACTCTCAGCACTAGCTCTTTCACCATTCAGAGGTGAGTATATCTGACTGTAGTCTGTGTGTTTACCATGTTAAAAAAAGCTACATGGGACGAACCGCTAGCTAATATCACCCTGGCTAACTGGAACACTCAGGGTTCCTCAGTGTTGCTCTGTTGGCAAGCACTAGTGGTTAGCAGCTAATGCTAATGCTGCTGCACTGAGCCTTAGTTGAAATCTGGAAATCGAAACTTACTGTAAATAAACAGAAGTGCTTTACTCACCCAAATAAACAGTTTTTTAGCTTGTTTGATTTTAAAAGACTTTTTGTTTTAAGAATTACAGTTTTGGTTACTTAGCTTAGCTTAGATTTACTTAACTTAGTTACAACACCACCACCCAGCAGCGAGACCTGCTGAATTAGAAGGAGAAATTAAAGCCTCGTCTATTATTTTTCCCACAAGCATCTGATGTCAGTCTGCATTGGTATATAGGGTATTTTTTTATTATCTTTGTTGCATAAAATTTTTTCTAACTTTTTCACATTATGGATGGTGCCCATATGTTCATATCTGCGTATCTGCTTATATATTCCAAAGAATCCTCTTTTGTTGGCACAACTCACTTTACACTTTACATTTGCCCATCAGCAGTTTCAGCAATGGGGGAAACCCATTAAAATTAAAGTGGTTCAATGCACTAAACATTTGGACACATATACTGTAGTTCAAGCTTCTCTAACTGGAAAATCACTGTTATGCACCAATTCTACTCTCCAGCCTAAATTCAATGGGTTAAAAAAAGATTATCGCCAAATGTTCTCGCAACAGTTTCTACAGCAGAACTCATCTAAAGGGTTTGATCTGGTCTTTTCTCAGGTGTTCTGCAGTCTGACTGCCATCTGCAGAGTTTTATTCCTGGTTAATGAGCCCCACATTAAACACGCCTCAGCTTCACTTCATCTCTACAGCTTCTGATCTGCTGTGAGATCTAGTTAGCGGCAACATATGCCTGAACGCACCGACGGGAACGAGGGCATTACTGCATAATTCTCTATTCTCTGCTGGATTATGAATCATAACTGAGAGGAAATCCAAGAATGAGCTACTGAAATAAACCTCTCAGAGAGGAGCGAGCTGTGTCTGCAGGATTTCAGTATGCAATTAGTTCTGTTAAATTTATTAAACTGTTGATTTTGTGTAAATAGCAGTAGATCTTCTGAATATATCTACACTGATGGGCGTGGTGTTCTGGAAATGAGGTGTGTTCAGGTACATTTCTGGAGTTTTATCTTGTTTATCTTGGTAACAGAAAACACAGGAGCTCCACTGACTGAATACAACCTAGACAGACGCCAACAGTCAGACGTTCATTGCTATCTTGGCAACACAAACCCAACTTTTACATCAACAGTAAACAGAATACTAAATCTAATGATTATGTTTTTATATATCAATCAAAGCATTTGGGAATCACTGCTTCAGAATAACTGACTTATGGTCTAACTGCATATTGTTGCCCTGAGGCAACAAATTATAAATTACTGTTTTTTGTAAAGTAAATGAAAACAAAAAAGGCCACATATATGAAAAATTATATATGTTTTCAAACAATTTAAAGGGCAGTATTATAATACCAAAACTGGTCTGTTACCTGAGGGCAACTCAATGAAATAGAGGGTTAAAGGGTTTATTTCACATTACGCCCAATTAGTGCATGCCTTTTGCATGCTTCAAGCTGCAAACAGAAGGGGCGCTGCGTCTGTGGTTGAAGAATCTCAATTTAAAACATTGACTCATTGACGAAATGTATGTTTTTCTCTAAAGGTAAATGGTAAAAGAGGATGTACAGCGTTTTAAACAATGCAAATTGACACTTCGAAGCAAAAAATCTAAAAAGTTGTAACGTTACAGGGGAAGAAAACCTTTTTAACTTTCAATTAACAGCCATAAAAAAGATTTTATTTCAAGTAAAGTTTTATTAAAAAGTAAATGTACTAATGCACCAATGTCCATCTTTACACACATGCATGGCTAAAACCCTTAAAACACCCTTAAAACATCCCAATTACAAAGTGCGTGCATTGCATGCGTGCTTTCTAAAACAGGAGATTCTAGCTGTGGTAAGTAATGATGACAGTAATAATGAGAAAGAGTATAAACAAAAGAAAATCTCATGCATACTCTCCTCAGCACTGTAATCATCAGTAACGGTAAGTAAAGTAAAGGGCACCTGATTGCCTCTTCCTGTTTCCAGCTCAGGCAGGGCATGGAGGCTCCTTGGGAAAACAGAGCCGGGCGCTGTGTGACGTATTTAACCGTTCGGGGAGAGAGTGGAGATAAGACAGGAAAAGCTTAAAAGCTGGAAATGGAAAACTGTCACGAGATTCAGCGTTCAGACACTTACGCACATAAAACCTCAGTTTACCAATCAGTTTACACTGTTTACACTATTAAAACTGAGCTCTGACATCAGTGTAGCCCCACAGTCCCATAGATCCCAACATCATAAACATCATAATCTGTGTGATGTCAGGGCTTTAACAAACGAGTACACAGAGTTTTCCATAGCAAGCAGCTGGAGAGAACATGCTAATGCTATGAAGGAACACATAAGAACTCGTGTGAAGCATTTAGGTGCTTTTATCCGGTAATTCAACTGATAAATCCCTGTACTGATTAGTCATTAACAGTATATCTGTGTTACTGGGCTCTACTAAAGCATGAGTAGACTGATAAATCCCTGTACTGACCAGTTATTTATTAATCTCAGTGTTACTTATCTCTACTAAAGCATGAGTAGACTGATACATTTCTGTGCTGCTGAGTCACTTATCTCAGTGTTACTGAACTATACTAGAGCATGAGTAGACTGATAAATCACTATGCTGATCAACTGATTTATTTTACAATTTATTAATCTCAGTGTTACTAAAGAACAGCCTGGTAACTCTGATGAATTTACCTGTACAACAGAGGTAACTCGTGCTCTTCCTTTCCTGGGGCAGTCCTGATAAGTGCCAGTTTTCCTGAATTCTAGGTGACTCATTGAATGTGAAGATGTGAATAGTGAATAATGTAGAGGTTTAATGTTGAATACGTTCTAACAGAAACCCAGAAATCTGATTCACTCCTGAAGTGTGATGGTCTTAAATGTAAGTCATGGAAAGTTACAGAGTTATCCATGACTCAGAAGATCAAACACATTCGGTGCATTCCTCACATCTCCAGGATTTATAGGAACACACACTCCTCACACTCCTCACACTCCTCACACTGCTCACACTTCTCCTCACCCTGTTTCTCTGCTTCTTCACTCTTATCACTTCATTTTCACCTCTTAGCTCACAGCTCTGGAGGACAATAACAGGAGTCTGAACTTATTCAAAAGAGCTTCTACTGCGCTGATCATTTACTCTAATGCGTAACAGAAACATACTTAAAAGTAAAAGTAAAGTCTGCTCTTCATGACACGTCTGTGGAAGTTTGTGTATCTAGACGAGATTTCTGAGGATGTTATAACAAGTGTTGTTGATGCTCATCAGGCTGGAAAAGAAATCCAAATAGGACCCCAGTTTAACTTCTAAGCAACTGAAGGCCTCTCTCACATTGGCAAACTTTAATGTTCTTAAACAACAATGGTGTGCATTGTTGTCGATGCTAGTTCGGCTGGAACAGGTTATAAAACATCTCTAAAGAGTTTGGACCCCACCAATCCACAGTCAGACAGATTATAGTCTACAAACGGAAGAAATTCAAGACCATTGTCATCCTGCCCAGGACGGGTCAACCAACAAAGAGCAATCACTCCAAGACAAAGCATGTAATAAGACCCCAGCAACTGAAGGCCTCTCTCACATTGGCTAATTTTAATGTTCATGAACAACAATGGTGCTCATCTGCAGTTTGCTCAAAATCACAGGGACAAGGCAGAAGACTGTAGGAGGAACGTTTTTACTTTTTTTAAGAGTTTAGAAATTAATATTTGGGGGACACTAAAATAAGCCATTTTTTATTTTACTTTTTGATTCGAATGAAAAACACTATGTTTGAAAAAAGAAAAACACTGCATTCCAGCATAAGAATCCAATCTGTGAAACATGGTGGTGGTAGTATTGTGGACTTCTAATCTAATGATGTTTTATCATATTTCATTTATCATATTTATGCAAAAATTGCTTCAATACCAAAGCGTGTAATAGGACCCCAGGGGAACTTCTAAGCAACTGAAGGCCTCTCTCACAAGTATCATGAACTGTGAAAATCTGATAATGTTTTAGGTCATATATATGCAGAAATCACTCCAAGAGCAAGGCGTGTAATAAGGACCTCAGGGTAACTTCTAAGCAACTGAAGGCCTCTCATACAAGTATCATTTGATGATGTTTTAGGTCATATTTATGCAGAAATATAGAATATTTTAAACATTTTAAAGGGATCACATTGTTTAAGCACTACTGGAATTCATACGATACTTTTAGTATAAAAAACTTTTAGTTTTGAGGCCTGAAGTTCAGTACAGTTTGTTGTGTTCCTGCTCAAACACATCTAAAACACAATAAATCTGATAATTAATCACGGTAACTAATTACATTTAAATTATTACTGTCCATTACAGTATTTTTTTCCACTCTCAGACCAGCGTTAAAACGCTGCAGTGTTTTTTGTGTATTTTGATGGGAGGTTGGAACAGTGAGGGGAGTTCACCGGTTGGATTCGGCCCAAGCATTGCAGAAAGACGTGCTTCTTTATTTTAATTGGCTCGTGCTGACGGGAGGCGGAGAGCGTGGTGAGTGTTATACAGCTGAGAAAGCGATTTAGCTCTGTGCTGATGTTTCCTCCATGACACCCTCTCGCGAGGAGCTCTTATCTCCAGAGAAAACCCGGCCCGAGGAGCGACCCGAGGCCTGACCCGGGATCTGCCGGGGGGAGAGCGCTGTGGATCGGGCCGCTGGGTTGTTTGGGGATTGGGTTTCCTCCGAACACGGATTCCTCCTGATTCTCCTTCATCTGCAGCTGCGGGAGGAAGACACGCCTCGCTCCGGCATTCCTGCCCAATCAGTGCGACCCGGAGCGAGGCGAGAAAATGAGATTCCAAACAGCGAACCAGGAAACGAACGACCGTCCACCCAACACATCAAACACACACCTCATCCTGCAGAAAAAAAAAAAAAATATATATATATATAAATATATATACACACACCCATACTGTACACTCACACAGAGCCTGTAACATCACACAATCACAAGACATATATACAGTTTCTCTGATTTTGCTATTTACAGGTTTATGTTTGAGTAAAATGAACATTGTTGTTTTATTCTATAAACTACAGACAACATTTCTCCCAAATTACCAATAAAAATATTCTCATTTAGAGCATTTATTTACAGAAAATGAGAAATGGCCTAATTAACAACAAAAAAAAAGATGCAGAGCTTTCAGACCTCAAATAATGCAAAGAATAAAACAAGCTCATATCATCACCGCCCAATGAAAAACAAGTATCTCCATTTTTGTGTATTTTTAGTTTACTACCTACACAGTAATTTAAAAAGACAAACTCTCCCTTACACTGCGCCAAAATTTAATGATGAATGAGCCAATACAAATATTTCAAAATGACCTGAAATAAACTCTTTTCACATTAAACGTTTATATTAAAAAGTTATTTAAAGTTGCTGTTTTGGAGATGCTTGTTTTTCATTGGACAGCGACGATATTCATAAGAGATCATAAGTTTTAAAAGTTCATAAACTGAAGTGGTCTCTTATTATTTTTTTTTTTTTTCAGAAAAGTCTGTGTCTGTTTTTACATAATTATCAGATACAGTACAAAAAAAAACACATTTCTGAGTTTTTAACCATCCTTGTGAAAAGACTATTAAAGTTTCTGTGGCAACAGTGTTTTCCAAACAGGCCGATTACATTACAGCACATTATCATTAGTCTAATGGAGAGTCGAACAGTTCACAGCCTCGCAGAAACGGGGAAATATTAGAAAAGGTCACGGTGTGCCTGAAGCATATTTCACTTTTATTATTTTATATCTGCACGTGCAGCCTGTGAGAAATAACCATTATAATATATTTATTTATTTATTTATTATCTGTGCAGGTTGAGGGTGTTGGTAGCGTGGCCATTATGAAGATAAGAGAGTCTCAAGACCAAGATCTGTCTAAATAATAATTGCAAAAAAAAATTCTATTATTGTCATTTAATATATATATATATATATATTAAGAACTAGAAACTTTAATTTAAGGTAAGTATTACTTGTTACCATTAATTTACATTTTTTTTTTCTGACAACCAATATAAACATAATCTTTTAATTTTTTAAACAAATAAAAATTGTGCCCATAATTTATTATGTAAATAAAAGGTTTTTAGCTATGTTTTACAAATCATCATTAAAATTTTAGTATTATTAAAATATTAACGTATTAACTAATTATACATTAAGAACTAGTAGTAATAAATACAAAGTATTTTAGTACAATGTGTCCATAATTTTACAAATTAATTACACACTTGTTCTGATTTGTTATTTAGTAACAACTGGAAAATTTGTTACCGTAATAATACAATATTAGTGCTTTCTTGTTACTGATCTGTTACCTTTACAATTACCGATTTATTATTTAGTAACAAATAAAAATAGGTCCATTAATGAATGTGTAAATACAACTTGTTACCTTAATATTATTATTATTATTATATTACCCAATAGTTACGGCGCTATGAACGCCACAATTACTATTTTATTAATCAGTAACAAGTAAGAAATGTATATAGATTTTTAAATGGATTAATACAACTTGCAACCAAAATTTTACCATATTATTACCCACCTATTAGCCATCTGTAAAGTAAAGTGCTACCAATATGTTAGTAATACTAAAATTGTAATGGTCATTTGGAAAATATAAGTAAAAGCTTTTATTTCCATATTAAGTTATGGGCATGTTTTCTATTCATTAGTTTACAACATAATTTGAACACACAAACTGTCTCTTACATTGAATATTTTACAAAATGACCTAAAATAAACTCTTTTTACATTGACTTTCATTGAAAGTTTTGATGTTTTTTTCTCTCTCCTGTAAAGTTGCTGTTTTAAATGATGCTTGTTTTTCATTGGACAGCGATGATATATGGGTATATACACAGAGCTTTTACCTCCACAGCTACTGATTTATTAATCAGTAACAAGTAGTACATTGATATTTCATTTATAAATACACTGGATATTATTGGATAAATACAACTTGCAACCATAATTTTACCACATTATTTCCCACGTATTAGCTTATTAGCTGCTAAGCTGTTAGCTTGTTTTAATATAAAATGCAGCATCATAGTTTCAGTGTTTCTTCAGTTCTTGAGTTTGAGAGTGGTGTTGTAACAGACGGCTGAACTTTCTCCTACACGTCGCTGCTGCTCCGAACAGCTGCATCTGTCTGGCAGGGAATTATGGGATGTGCAGTGGAGCGTGTCTGCGGAAACATCCATCACGTCTGCTCCGGCTGCGGTAACGACCGCGGATAACAAGCCCCTCGCTCGCTCTCCACGCCGCCTGATGAAAGCAATAACGTCAGAATAAACTCACACAGAAAAACAGGAGCTGAAAGGAATTTCTGAAGAGAAAACAGCAGAGTGTTATCTGCGGCGTGCCCGCTCTGATGCCCGCTGCCGTGCCCGCTCACCGATGCCAGCTCCTCAGCGTCTACAGCGAGGCCTTTATTCTGTAATAAAGTGTTCACACGCCGCTGATCTCCACTCTGATTGGATCACAGGGCCGGCGTGGAGGTCTGCACGTGCCTCGTGTTCTCCCGGAGTCGCTGTGCAGAACTAATGGGTGAGACACCTCGCAGGGCCCCGGGGCCGACGCCGAGCTGCTGCACCGCATCGCTCTACACTCACCGCTAACTACGTGCTCTCGATTAGCACGCCTCTGATTTACAACACGAGGTGATATGAATCATAATGAAGTTCTGCTGTTCCTGCTGATCCAATCACACAAACGTGAAATTAAATTTGCGTCGAGAAAAGCCATCCAAAACATCAGAACTTTAATTATGAATTACTGTCTGCAAAGTTTCTGCAAGACTTCCCTAAGAATATGGGTTAGCATAACAGTTCACAGTTCAGTTCAGCTGACCTTAAAGAACTAAGTATCGCTATCTTGGCAACGGAAAACACAGGTGCTCCACTGACTGAATGCAACCAACAACAGCAAATTGTAAGTTGTACTAAATGAGATTCAATGGGAAAAATGGGAGCGCATTCTTCTAAGCCCCGCCCACCCGTGGAAACTGTGCTGAAAAAGTCTCAGAAGCAAAAAAGTGAAGCAGAAGCAAAAGTCTTTAACAGAAAAATCCCCAAAAAATCCACAGAAAATTCACAAAAAACAATTTTCTTTTACAAAAAATAAAAGCAAAGGCTGGCAAAATCCAAACTAAAATAACTTCCAAGTAACTGCAAAGGATAATAAAGTAACCCAGTATATTTAATAATATGTATTTGCTATATATATATATATATATATATATATATATATATATATATATATATATATATATATATATATATATATATATATATATATATATATATATACATTGTTTTCTCTTTTGAATTTGCAACATAAGAATTTTCCTTTCGATTCTTAACATTTTGATTGCGGATTTTATTTTTTTTTTGTGTAAAATTTTGGCACAAAATTCACTCCATAAGAGAGCGCCATCTACTGTACCCACCCAGAGAGAGCAAGGCCAATTGTGTTCTTTCGGGGCTCCGCCAGCTGATGGCAAGCTGTATGAACAGGATTCGAAACAGCAATATCCAATTAATAATAATAATAATAATAATAATAATAATAATAATAATAATAATAATAATAATAATAATAATAATAATAATAATAATAAATAAATAATAGCTACTGTGTGAAGAACAGGCTGAAAAATAAAGAGGAGAATAACAATAAAATATACAGAGAAACAGATACACAACTACAGTCTGAAATGATAAAATTATTATAATTATTACAACTACAGAGTGTCCTACACATTCAGTGGAGCTGATAAGAATAAGATGTAAAACGCCTGTAGAAACGAGGAGGTGGTCCTAATGTTATGCTAGTTCAGTGTTTTAACAGACCCACTGATCCGCTGGTTTAATCTGTAGTGTGTTTTTGAGTGACAGGCCGGCTCTCTGCCAGCGTTTCTGCTGTGTAAAGCATGAGAGAGCATTTTGTTTACAGTGGGTTTGTTGATGGACTGGTTGCTAATTGGAGTCTGTTTATAGAATCAGCCTGGTTTAAAGGGCTTTGCTCCAAATTACACACTGGCATGAAACTGCATTCCCATCAACATGCCCATGATCTCTGGAAGTAAACACGATTAGACAGATACGGCGATGGGGAAAGTCTCTTCGCAGAACGGACGCTGCAGGCTGTTAAGCTCTGTGTTGTTTTTATTGTGTGATAAATAAACTCTAAAGATATTCCTTAAAGCTACAGGCAGCCATTTTTGTCCCTGTCCTGCATTTGTAATTGAGGGTGAAGCAATTCCTTAAAATGAAAAGTTGATTAGAATCTAATGTAAAATATTGTTTTTTTTTAAATACAGGGAATATAAATATAGGTTTTGCCACAAGAGGGTGTTAAAAGGCTTCCACTGTTTTGCTATAAAAAGTTCTCAGAAGCTACAGTTGGGTAGTGTACTTCCTGGTGAGAGATCGCCAAGTGCTAGACACCCCTCTCTAATGGACTCAAGGACTCTGTTCGGGCTTATACTGCAAGAATCGTGGTTCTTTTTAGAGAAACATCCTGCATTTCCACCAGTTTTAGTGGAACCCTCAAAATAATATCACCTCATCTGCAAACAAGTGTTTCATACTTTTGTTGTTGGAAACGAGGGGAATGGTTCAAAATTAGATTCGAAAACCAGAACTCCATTGGTGGAAATGCACAATTAGAGCTTTCAGAATGGCTCAGCTTGATCCGCCATTAATCAAGATCGACAAAACTCTTCTATGTCCTAGAACCTAGGTGGTGGAACCAACTTCTTATACTCTGCTTCGTTTAAACAGTGAGACGTTCATTGCTATCTTGGTAACACAGGTGTGCCCAGCTTTTACATCAGCAATAAACAGAATAGTAAATAAAATAACATTGCTGTTCCCGTAAATGAGCTGCTGGAGCTCCTTCACAGCGTCAACCAGCAGCTCAGTTTCCTCTGCTGAGAAGAGTTTGTTGGACACATCCAGGTAGCTGCACCGTTAAAATAGCAATCCACCAAAGTCAGAGCTCACCTGATCTACTCTTAAAGGGAATGATGAGTAAATGCATGTTTGCACGTTTTAGGCTGCACAAGGTGTACTTTTCCCAACATTATGATAGCAAAGACACACTGACATGCCCTAATTCAAGCTGCACCTTATAGATTTGCCTATCACAAAAATAGTACTTTATACTGTGCATCTCTGTTTAGATCTGAAAGCTTCAGATATGGATTCCAAGTCATTCCAGGTCTCTGAGGAGAGGCTTCCCCAGAACTCCTGCCCCCAGCTCACTTTACCGGCTAGCCGTTCCTTATCTATCTCTTCCTGTTTAACCCCCGGCTTAGATGCAATTTTCTGATTGCTGTCAAAACAGAAAACAACCAGGCTTTTTAAATAAAATAAAAAAAACGCTTCTCAGAGCTGAAATCAGCTGAAACTGATTGGACCTGCTATTTTCAGTAGAAGCCCCTAATACTCTCACGCTCTAAAATAAGCTCTAAAGACGTCCCGCGAGGCGTCGCTGGGCCTGATCAAACTGTCAGCAGCTACATACGCCCAGTGCTCACTTCAAAAGCGCGAGATGCTAATAGTAGCCTTGGTTTTTAGGCCTATCATTAGTAAAATGCCAGCCAATAATCACTATCCTTTGTGTGACTGGACTTCCTGCGATACAGCCCACAGTTTCAGCCCAAAAGCTGCACTCGTCCTCGAGCTGAGATCTGTGATATTTCTGCACGGCTAATTACGCCGTAGCGCTCAGATACGTTTAACGGCGTATAAAACAGCGTTTCCTATAAGAGCATTTCCGCACCACTGAATGGGATCCCAGCTGCTGTATGAATGCATTTTCCATCTGCAGCGTTTTACTGAACACGGCCAAGATTTCACTGCTTTCATTAAACTAGATGAAGGAAGGCCATTTCTGTTAATTGGAGCATCTGCCTCCAAAAACTGGCTAATAGGCCAACACACTTTCATCAGATTACGTAATTTCACCCACTGCTGATCCTGGAATCTGGTTCAAACTCAAGTATCATCAATGCAAAGAAAACAAGTTCATATTCATAAAGTTTTAAGAGTTCAGAAATAATCAATATTTGGTGGAATAACCCTGGTTTTTAATCAGAGTTTTTTTCATGCACCTTGGCATCATGTTCTCCTCCACCAGTCTTACACACTGCTTTTGGATAACTTTATGCTGCTTTACTCCTGGTGCAAATATAATTCAAGCAGTTCAGTTTGGTGGTTTGATGGTTTGTGATCATCCATCTTCCTCTTGATTATATTCCAGAGGTGTTAAGTGCTCGCTTATTATTGGCTGTAAGAAACCAACAATGAAATATGGCAGCAGTTGCGTCAGCGGCAGCCCCTGACCTGACCTAGCCGTGTGGGTCAGATCCACTGTTCTACTGGTCTGGTAGTGAAGGCTGGTTGGAGGATTGGAGGCCGTTTGGAGGCCGGTTGGAGGCAGCTGTGGAGGATGAGGATATGTGTAGCATCCTTCCTCCCAGCGGCTGATGATAAACACAGGGATGAGGATGTGGGTGTGGGTGTGCCGGAGGAAGCCCCAGCCATCTGCGTTAACGTTCCCTTCGAGGAGTTCGGACAGGAAGCCGAGCCTCGATGTCGGGAAGCAGCTTTGCGTAAGTGCTTTCCTCTGCTCTGCACCTTCACCTGCACCTGAGGAGGAGTCCGGCTCGGTCGACCCTTTTCAGACCATCAGCCACGTAAAACAGCGTAACACCAGCATGCTCTGGAGTTCGGGGTTCAGTGAATGGTGGACAAATGCCAGGGTAATAAATCACGCTGCTCTCAGTCTGAGGAGAACGGCATTGTGGGTTGTGAAGCTGTTCTGGCTGGATAAGAGCACTGTTAATGACTTTTTAACCATATGATCAAAAGGATCCTACGCTGGAATGGTGTAAATGCAGTGTACAGCTGGAACGACAAGAAAATGAACAATGCATTCTTTAGATGCATTCTTCCACTAAAATGACTCAAGCAGCTGAGCTGACACAGCTGCACACAGTGTGTTTAAATATTTGTGGACACTCATTCTAATGCATGCATTTATTCAAGTACTTTACGTTGCAATGTGTTTAGATTTTAGAATCGATATTTCAGTTCTTTTTGTGTAGAAGAAGGATAAAAAGGATCTTCTAGAGACTGTTGCACAAACTAGAAATCTAGAAAACAACGTCTTTTAATGTATGGGGTACCCCATGCAGTTTTTAACAAGACAATGCAAAACCACATGCTGCACACATTATTACATTATGCTACCGAGTAGCATCACAGCGCTAACGCTCGGAGGAAAGCGCAGCGACTCGGTTCTGACACATCAGCTCACAGACGCAGCCTTGTGCTGAGCCCTAGGAGTTATGAGGGGAAAGAGAGAGCGTCATCTAATGTACCCACCCAGAGAGAGAGCAAGACCAGCCAATTGTGCTCTCTCAGGTCTCTGGCAGCTGATGGCAAGCTGCATAATCGGGATTCAAACCAGCAGTCTCCTGATCATAGTGCTAGCGTTTTAGAGCGCTGAACCATTTGTCCAGTATTTGACCATAAGTCTAGTAGTTTTGTTGTCAACATTGCATACTGCACATATATTAATAATTAAATAGATTTAAGCAGATACAATAAACAATATATTGGGTTTTTTTATTACGTGCAATCAAATAAAAGGCAAAGCATTATATATATATATATATATATATATTATTTTTACTTTTCCATATTGGCCTGACTTTTTTCATTTTCAAAAATGACCTCAGACTGACAAAATTACCTTTAAGTGTTTCCAAAATTGTGTAAAATTTTATTTAAGCAAAAGATTTGTCATT
Source organism: Astyanax mexicanus (assembly GCF_023375975.1). Taxonomy (NCBI): domain Eukaryota; kingdom Metazoa; phylum Chordata; class Actinopteri; order Characiformes; family Acestrorhamphidae; genus Astyanax; species Astyanax mexicanus. The sequence goes on from NC_064427.1 coordinate 1,345,044, forward strand.
TAGAATGTGCTGTTCTTTCTCTCACCGTCACTTCTGCACGTGTCTGAGAGAGATCACACTGTTTAATGTACCTTTTCTATCTCACACTGCAGGCTGGTTCACACCTCATTTCTCAGAGTTTGAGTGTTTCTGACACTGTTCGCTTTTGTTCTGTTGGGTTCAGACTGCGACAAATTAAAAGTTCATTAAATAATAACAATAATAACAGCTGGGAAACATGACTTTAGCATTGCTGTGAGAATTTGTACTGGTATCAGTAATACTGATATATTTCAAACCAATAACTGGTAAAACCAATTCCAATTAGATTCCAATTCCAATGTAACTCATCAATAATTCAATACTGCGTTTCATCAGATGCGTTTGTATTATTGCTTCACATGAAAGGGGACTGTTGTTACACTTATGCTAAACATTTCATATCACTCTATACTATCCTATATTCCATATACTCTATATACTCCCTACACTACCCTATACTAACTTATATTCACTAAACTACTCATGCTATATTCTACACTACTACACTTGCTATACTACCCTATATACCTCTATTCTGCTCTGTGCTAAACTATATTATCCTATACACCCTGTACTACCCTATACTCATTAAGCTCCCCTATATATCCATACAGTACCCTACACTACCTTATACTATCATCTCTATCATTCCTATAATACCCTATAATCCCCTGCACTCCCTATACTTCCCATAATTCCCTATACTCCCTACACTACCCTATACTAACTGATATTCACTATACTACCCTATACTCTCTATACTTCTTATAATACCCTATACTCCCCTATACTCCATATACTTCCTTTGATATCCCTATACTCCACTGTACTGCCTATACGTCCTATAATGCACTATACACCCTAAATTACCTAATAACTATCCTATACTACACAACAGTACCCCATACTCCCTGTACTACCCTACAAACCACTATACAACACTACCTTATACTATCATATACTACCCAATAGTACCCTATGATCTATACTCTCTGTACTACCCTATAAAACCCTATACAACAATTTTCTCATCTTTACGTCCTATACTACCTTACTACTTCCCTATACTCTCTATACTTCCTATATTACCCTATAATCCTGTGCACTCCTTATACCTCCCATAATTCCCTATACTCCCCTATACTCCGTATACTTCCTATAATACCCTATACTCCACTGTACTCCCTATACGTCCTATAATGCCCTATACTCCCTACACTACCTGAGAACTATCCTATACTACACAACAGTACCCCATACTCCCTGTACCACCCTACAAACCCCTATACAACAATTTACTCCTCTATAGTTCCTGTATTACATTATACTCCCCTATACTCCCATACATCCCCTACACTATCCTATACTCCCCTTTATTCCCTATACTTTCTATAATACCCCATACTCCCTACACTACCCAATACTAACTTATATTCACTAAACTACCCTATACTCTCTATACTTCTTATAATACCCTATACTCCATATACTTCCTTTGATATCCCTATACTCCACTGTACTGCCTATACGTCCTATAATACCCTATACTCCCTACACTACCCTATACTAACTTATATTCACTAAACTACCCATACTATTCTACACTCCCGATACTTACTATACTAGCCTATACACCTCTATACTGCTCTGAACTACCCAATACAACCCTTCAGAACTGTACACCACCCTATACTATCCTATAGAACCCAATGGTACCCTATACTTCCCTATACTCCTTAACCTACCGTATATTACCCTGTAATCACTACACTAGCCTATACCTTCTGCACTAATCTCCCAGAACTGTCTGGTGTGTTTGGCCTTCCAGAGCAAATAAAATCTTTATCATAGATGTTTGTAGATGAATGTTAGTTGATTATGAAGCAGAAGGTAGAGATTAATGAATACATCTGAACCTTATTTGCCTAATTTATTTCATGCGTTATTTTTTCAGTCCAAATTGCACAACTATGCATAACTTTAGTGCAACATTTATATGGAACTACAAAAGAATGTGCTTATTTCCTCTCAGGGTAAATGTTGCCGTGCTGTTGCCTCTCTGATGCAATGCGATGAGCTGGTATCTGTTTATCTGTCAGACGTGCACGTGAGCTAATGTGTTTCCTTATCATTTAAATGAGCGAAAGCAGCATTTCCTACAGTGCTGGTACCTTCAGAAAACAGAAAACCCTGATCTCTCCTGGTGTCATCCGATACTCATGTTCATGCATTCCTCCTGATGTTGAAACACACAGCCTCGCGGTGTTCCTGCCCGCGTTCCTGCCCGTGCCTCAGGCCCTGCGTGAGCCTTGCCGTGGTCGGCCTCAGGTTTGCGGTGAGTACAGTGTCTCAATAGGGGGCAGTCTTCAATCAGCAGAAAGCTGCTGACTCACAAAGGTGTGGAGATGTGTGAGCAGGCCGAGACAGGAGAACAAAGAGAACAAAAAACCTTCATCATCATCTCCACTGCAGCCGCCGCCGCTGCTGTAAGAACAATAGTTTTCACACCAGAACGGAGTGAATGCTGTTCTTAGAAAGAGGGAAAACTTGCTGAAACCATGAGTTGGTTGATTTAGGCCCAATTGTGTGTTTCATTTGTTCCCTAACGCTTGTTTTCCTTTGTTTATAAAGTTACCATTGAGTTTTAAAAGGAAGATGTTCAGATTTTCCATTTAAGAAATGGAGAAACCCTTCAAGAAGCCAATAGGTTATCAAAACAATCTATAAATTAAAAGAAATGAAAATATTTAAGCTATTAGCTGCTTCTAGCAGTGGTCTGTAGGGTCTTAGAATTACATTATTCCACCAATTCTTATATTCCACCTTAAATCAAGCAATCAAGAGTTTTTTCTACTATAAACCATTTTTTTCATTATTTATTTTTCACTATTAGAAATGTGCTTCTTTAAAGTAATGAAACATAACAGTTATGTATAAAATTGGTATAAACATTTCCTAACCTTTAAAAAACGTTTTTATTCTGGTAATTTCCGTGTCTGCAGCGCCCTCACAGACTTAACTGTGCTATAAATGAGGATGATGTGTCCTTGTACTTTGCAAATCAATCAATCAATCAATCAATCAATCAATCAATCAATTAATTAATCAATCAATCAATCCATCAATCCATCAATAATACAGCCACCCTGCTAACATCCAATCATCTGTGTCCAACCGCTATCAGAAGCACACTGCTCAGCCAAGTCAATCATGCCCCACCCCTAAACCCATACATCACCCATTTGAGGGTAAAGTCAGATAAAATCAGGAGGGTAGGTTCCCTTTAAGGTGGAATCAAAAATTTAGCTTGCAAGCTAGTGAGACACACTGGTAGTGATTTTGTAAGCTTTTTATAAAGAAGAGAGCCAAAATACATTAAACCTAGACTAAATATTTAAATATAATGCTGTGATTCTCAATTTTTTTCACAAGGAAAATATTATAACATTGTATCAGAAAATGTTATGAGACATTATAGGAAAAGCAAATAAAATACAAATGTGTGAAAAGAAGTGTGCTAGTACTTTTTAATTTGACTTTTATTATTTATTTTACTGTTTAGAATGTTCAAAGTAAAAAGTAAAGTAAATAAAGAAATAAAGAAGAATTGAAGCATTGAATAAGAAGGTGTGTCCACACTTTAGACTAATACTTTATGCTTTTGAGAACTTTAAGAAGTGTTTTTAAGCCAAGAGAGAAGTCTTAATTACGTCTTAATCCAGTGTGGAGTTTGAGGAATCATGACCTCCTTAAAAATGCATGACTGCTCTCAGAAGTTCAGTCAGAGAAGCTTCTCAGCATTGTTGAGCTGCCTTTTCTGTAAAAATGCTGTTCTGAAGTTCAGCTAAACGCTTTCTCTAGAGAATTCCCCCACTAAAACACATTCCTGGCGAATCAGCAGCCGGCGAGGGGCAGAGTACTGCGGGTATTTGGTATTTAGTGTTGGAGACTCATTGGTAAAATATGATAATACTCTGGGGAATGTTTAGTTCTCTATAGAGTGCTTAATTCCTGTATGAGATCCTTTAACTTCAGCTGCTGACTCAGTCAACCGCCAGTTGACAAGCTGGCCACTTTATTAGAAACACCTACTCTATATTTATGCACCGAAATATTTAAAATTTTGTTAGAACTTTCAAAAAGCCATATAAAAAAAACATATTTATTTATTTGTATTTATTTTTTCTACATAGTGAATGAATGGTGAAGTGATCAATCAGACTATTAAGGAGCACATAAGGAATCATGTAGTAACTTAAAAACTGTGTTAAACAAACCAAAATACTCCAAATACTGATGAGTGCCAGTTTCATCATTAAAATGTTTTTTAAAATCTTTGCTGCAACTGCAGTTAAGGATACTTTCAAAGTTCTTGAAATTCTTCCAATACCAACTCTACCTCTTCACAACTTAAGAGACAAGAAAATTCAAGGAATTAACTCTTGATGAGTTCAGCACAGCTGTTAACTGAATGCCTGAACTGAAAGAGAAAAACTGATCTATGAAGCTGATCTTCTAAGCAAGTTGTACTGTTTTTTGAAGAATGTAAAATATAAAACATATTCTGATTTGTTCAACACTTTTTTCTTTACTAAATAATTCTATGTTTTTTTCATAGTTTGGCTGACTTTCCTATTAAAATCTACAATACAGAACATTTTAAAATAATAAAAAAAAAACACTGAATTTGAGGTGTGTCCAAACTTTTGACTGGTACTGTACACCTTACTTTATTTTATACTTTATAGTTTAATTGACAGTAGCAGGAAAGACTGGACTAAAGCAGGACGTCTCGTATCAGTGTGTGATTGGTGAGATCGGGTCAGGTCTTCTTAGTCTGTGTCGAACTTTTGCTACAAAGGGTATCAATGTTTATCTGTGTTAAAGCTCACACACACACACACACACACACACACAATCCTGCGAACCCGTGCTGAGGGAAGCAGAAAGGATGCGAGATCACTTCCTGATCCCGCTGTACTGCGGGTCTCGAGTGCAGCGATGCACAAACTGAAGCATCCTAAAGCTGCACCACCTGCCGAGCGTCAAGTACCTGCTGACATGTTCCATCAGCAGAACTACAGACTGAACTTTAGTGACAGTATGAGGACTTTCTTACAGTCAAAAATGTGTCTTTTTGCATTTCTTTACTATACAATATCAGCTTTAATGTAATTTCAGTAAAAATTCCTGTAATATTACTCTCCCACCTCATCCCAACATGCTACTTCCCGTTTCTCTCTGTGACGCTTCTGTATCTCTGCATCTCAGCTTGTCCAGAAATGCATGTGTAAAGTGCGTCCTTTAGTTGTGTCTTTTAGTTAAGTGCAAATTCCACTTTCTAACTGTTGGGGGAGCAAAGGAGCAAGAAATATATTATATATACATAATTAAGCGATAGTACATGAGAGGGAGTGCTTTAACGTGTAATACTGGCACTGCGTCATTTTACGTTTACGTTGGCATGACGTTGGCCAATCAGGTTGGTCCAACGTAATTTTAGCCAGTGGGCCTACGTTGAAATTCAGCATGCAACTGAGGCGACATTTACGGACGTTGGGCCAACATACTGTTGCTCTCTGGGTCAGCACAGCAGTAACAATATTACACGTTATAGCACAAGCCTCAAGTATATTATTGTGATTATACCACAGTTCCATTATCACTGTTTATTGAAATATTTTGAGTTAAAAAGGGAGAGAAATAGGATCTGTTTGGTTATAAAAACTCCACCAGTTAAAATAGTTCCATTGCTGTTCTGTTTGTAGCTGCGCTGTTTGGTTTGTAAGCGCTGCATCGTTGCTAGGTTACCTGTATGTGGCGGAGTAATACATGGAGAGCTTCGGTTATAGTGCATTACCGGCTGATAACGGCACTCACAGAACACCTCTCTCAGCCAGTCACATTGCAGGGTCGGAACTAACTGTGGTACAATGCTGCTTTAATGCAGTGCATCCCAACACTCGTTAACAATCAAGCTCTTCCAATAACAACAATAAAAAAAGACATATTTTAAAATAATATTTTCTCCTGTTTGCATTTATTCTGGATTTTGGATGTTTTTGTTTATACTCTTCACACAAAGAAAACTCTGCTTAATTAGGACTTATATTTGTTCATTCAAGAAGGCACATCATAATAACTTGATCAGTGTTTTTTTATTATTTGGAAGAGCCTAAATAACAAAGTAAGAAGTTTAAAGAAGTTTCTCCACAAACTCTCTGAGTAAAAGTCAAGTTCAGTTCTTTAAGTGCTCAGAATGTTAATTATAATGTGTGTCAAGTAGAAAAGGGTAGAGTAGGGCGAGGACAGACAGGTCAGGAGAAAGAACTCAGTGTAGAGACATAATTGGCTCAGGATGCCATCTGGAGAGAGAGAGAGAGAGAGAGAGAGAGAGAGAGAGAGAGAGAGAGAGAGAGAGAGAGAGAGAGAGAGAGAGAGAGAGAGAGAGAGAGAGAGAGAGAGAGAGAAAGCAAGTGATCAGGGAGAGAAGGAAAGAGAGAGAAATTAAGCAAAGAGCAAAAGCAAGAGAGAGAGGAAGCAGATAGACATAGATAGATAGATAGATAGATAGATAGATAGATAGATAGATAGATAGATAGATAGATAGATAGATAGATAGATAGATAGATAGATAGAATAAAATCACAGTTTTTTTCATGCATCTTGGCATCATGTTCTCCTCCACCAGTCTTACACACTGCTTTTGGATAACTTTATGCTGCTTTACTCCTGGTGCAAAAATTCAAGCAGTTCAGTTTGGTGGTTTGATAGCTTGTGTTCATCCATCTTCCTCTTGATTATATTCTTATAATATTACTACCCATATTATTCTAAATGTATAATAATGTATTGTTCCTGGGATCTACTTATCTTTACATATTAGAACAATGCAAATAATCCAAGGCCACTGTCTTCCTGAAGCCGTGTGAGGAGCCTGTCTCACTCTCTGGACGTGTCTGTGGTCGCTCTGTCCTGAAGTGACTGCTGGTGGATCTGCTATGTAAATTCTCTGCATATATTTGAAATGAAAAGTTTTACTCCAGCTGAGTTTGCATACTCCTTTGTTTTGGCTGAGCTGCTGCTGGTGGATAATGGGGTGGATATTGGTGGTGGTGGGGGGTGGTGTTGGTGGTGGTGTTTTTTTTTGGGGGGGGGGTGTTGAGGAAAGTTCTGGACAGGAAGTGCTTTTAGGACGCTTCCTCCCATCCGACTGTGGGAACATTAAAAACAATGGTGTGAACTGGATAAGCCCCGCCCTGTGAGGAGGGTGGCGGCTAAAGTGCATTAGGAAACGTCCATTAGCCTCTACAGGAAATTACACATTAGCTCCAGTAGAAACAATCCTGCAAAACCGCAGGACATGAATTTATATACATTCCTCAAGATATTATACACATATACTGTAACTACAGCCAGCGCACAATATAAACATACAGTCATAAAAATAAATATTGATATTACAAACTCTGTAAATGAGCTGATTTATAGAAACATGACTTACATTAGTGCTGTCAATCAATAAAAAAAAAATCACAACAAATTGATCACAACAAAATTATATTATTATTATATTATTACTAATAGGTGTTTATATGTCCCCCAAAGAATCAATGTATATTAGTGATGAAATTGTTTAAGAAAATATGTTATGATTTGTTATGTTATGTTGAGTAATGCATACTTATGTTTAGTTGTGTTGAGTTATGTTCAGTAATTTTGAGTTATGCTGATTTGAGTTATGTTAAGTAATGTTGAGCTATGTTCAATTATGTTGAGTTATTCTAAGTTTTGTTTAGTAATTTTGTGTTATGTTAAGTTGCACTGAGTTATTTTTAATTTTGTAAGTTGTATTGAGCTGAGTTGAGTTTTTTTATGTTTAATGTGGTTGAGTTATGTTGAGGTATTTTGAGTTATGTAGAGTTGTGTAGAGTTGTGTAGAGTTGTGTAGAGTTGTGTAGAGTTGTGTACTTTGCCCACCCCTGCATGTTTAAAGAGTGTATATTTACTATGTGATAAGAGTGTATTGTAAATATCACACCCGGGGGGGGGGGGGGGGGGATCACTATCACACTACTCTCAGCACTGATAACCAGCTGCTTGTGTTCAGTCCCGCACTGAACCACCAGCAGGACATGACGAGACATGTTCCTCCAGCAGAGACTATAACCCAGCGTTTAATCATCACACACTGTATAACACACTTAACCCCTTACAGCCTAAACTCTCAGATTAACCCCTTTATACTGGAGGGATTACTTTACTTTTTCATTAAATGTAAAAATAATTAAAACTTTTTATAGGTTTAAATTTGAGTAAAATGAACATTGTTGTTTTATTCTTTAAACTATGAACAAAAATGAGCTCAAATTTTAAATAAAAATATTCTCATTTAGAGCATTTATTTATTTGCAGAAAATGAGAAATGTCTGAAATAACAAAAAAAGATGCAGAACTTTCAGACCTCAAATAATGCAAAGAAAACAAGTTCATATTCATAAAGTTTTAAGAGTTCAGAAATAATCAATATTTGGTGGAATAACCCTGGTGGCTTTTAATCACATTTTTTTTATCATGCATCTTGGCATCATGTTCTCCTCCACCAGTCTTACACACTGCTTTTGGATAACTTTATGCTGCTTTACTCCTGGTGCAAAAATTCAAGCAGTATTTGTAAGTGCTCTCTTATTTTTTCCATAGCTTTATAAGCTACTAAAGAAGTGCTGAACTGAACCTGTTTGTGCCACGAATCAATGGATTGTTTAAGCGACCATATGCTTTTAGTATACTGTAGATAAAAAGTCACAAAAGTATTTAAAGTTAGCATTGCACATTTATTTTTGACAGTGTGGTTTGTGTTTGTTGTACAGCAACCCACCGAGAGCTTCAGAACTTTAAAGCCGAGCTGTTCTCTCTCTGCTCGGGCCTGTCTGTGCCTGGGATGCCAGCCATTAATCCCAGAATCAATACGCATTCATAAGATGGCAACCCGACAAAGCACACTCTCCAACTTCTGCGTTTTCAGCAAAACCACGGATTTGGCCGAGAAACAGCAAATCTGACAGTTCTCTTTATAAACGCTAGTAAATCCAACATAAAATAGAGAAAATAAAGTGAGAGGAAAAAGTTAGATACCTTTAAATAAAGTTTGATTAGACTAGTTAAACTACGATTTGAGAAATTAAGTTAATTCAGTTTTGCTTAAAGGTTTGTCTTGTTGTTTGTGAAATACAGCGGGTCTCTCTGAGTTGTTTATGATGCTGCAGATGATGAAACTCTTCCTCATTGTCTGCAGTATCTAGTTAAAAAGAAAATATTCAGAAAAAAAACAAGTCGATCAGGAAAAGCACCGTGTCTACATCAACCCGTGAATTAGTATTCATGGCTCCGCCCACCTCAGCTTGGGACTGCCCACAGGCAGAGCTGAAGCCGGGCAGCGATGCCGTCTCTTCAGATAGGAGATAACTAACAGCGCTAGGAACAGCATGCAGTTCATTCCTGTGTTATTTGTGCGAATAACACATCAGTGTTTATATACTTTACCCAGTAATTCAGAGCTAAGAAACAAATGGTTAGAATTAGTCTATGGAGGAAAAACACCACCAGCCAAGTACAATTGAGATAAATAGGTGTTTAAATGTTTAGAACAGTTCTGTTTACACTAGTTAAAAGTAAAAATCCACCTTGGGGACCCGGACTACCCACCTCTGTGTGTTACTATAGGTTTAAATAGGATCTCCGGTGGATTTGGTGTTTTACAGAGACTCTAAGACTAGGTCAGTGGCTGAACTGCACTTAGCAGGGCCTTATTACACACATTGTTAAGTAACATATGACATTGGAAAGACTGTTATTAGTGTAAAAATGTCTTTATTTTAAAATATTTCTAACTGTTGCCAGCCAATCAAAGGCGATATGTTTGTATGTATGAACATTCACGAGCAAGAGCTGAAATCCTACCGTTCTTTCCCACCCACTCCTCCACCGGATTAAAGCATGGTTATACCAGATCACCGGACAAATGTTGGATTTAGATCATTATATTAAAATTTCTTAATCAATAAGATTATTTAGCTTTTTGTACAATCTCCTGCATGAACCTTGTGCCATTTCCAAATGTTCTTTTGGTGCTGTAATTTTATCTGTGGAATAATTTTTACATAACATAACCATTTTTTAAAGGACTGCTCTATGAACTCTCAATGTTCCTCAAAGGGAAGTCGTAGAATTACGTGAGATTAAAGTTTACACAGCGCAAAAAACGTTATCCTAAATAGAATTATATTTTTATAGCATGTTCAGCACAGATAGAGCAGGAATCTGCTGAGCTGTTCTCTCTACTACTGAATAAAAGCTTCAGTACTTCAGGTGGAGAACACGGTGTTTTGGTTTTATTGAATCATCCAGGGCATTAAATTAGAGTCTGAAAATGGTTTTCAGCAGAGAGAACATTGCAGCCTTTTCCAGCTCAGAGATTAATTGTATGTCCCATGGTCAGATCCACTTTCTCATTTTTATAAACAATTAGAGTGTCCTCTTACCTCACCATGAAATCTCTTTTAAATACCCGAGCACAATTCAACCCAGAGCAACAGAACAAAAAAACATTCGGCAAAATGAAAGAAAAGAACTAAATTAGAGAGCGGAACAGAAGAGATGTGTATTTTTTAAGCTTGTTTTTAAAAATTCTTTGTAACCTACTAAACTATAAAAAGTACAAAAACAAGGTTTATACTTCTAATAATATTTCTGATTTTAAGCACAAAAACAAACATTTAGTTTTATTATATAAACACTTTCAACACGTACATTGATTTTGAAGTGTTTAATTGTACAGTTAATAATACAAAGTGCAGCTCCTAAACACACGCATCCAGTCCACAGAGTGAAACTGGAAACTGTTCTTGCTAGGTGGTTGATATGGTATACTAGCTGGGTGGTTACTATATAAATATTAGAAGATTATTATGGTTTTTCAAATAGTTACAGGTAGTATAGTGTTCTCAACTGATTGTTATGGTGTTGCTATGCTGTTGGCAGGTGGTTGATCTGGTATACTATATAGCTGGGTGGTTACTATATAGCATAGCTAAAAGCTTACGATGGTATCCAGGTAGTTCCAAGTAGTATATAGATACTCATCTGATTGTCATAGTGTTGCTAGGTGGTTTCTAGGTGGTTGATATGGTATACTAGCTGGGTAGTTACTATAGCATTGTTAAAAGGTTATTATGGTATTTCAGGTAGTTCCAGGAAGTACAGTGTTCTCAACTGATTGTTATGGTGTTGCTATGCTGTTGCCAGGGGGTTGATCTGGTATACTAGCTGGGTGGTTACTGTATAGCATTGCTAGAAGCTTACAATATCTCAGGTGGTTCAAATTTCGTATAGTGATTGCTATGGTGTTGCCAGGTGGTTGCTAGGTGGTTGATCTGGTATACTAGCTGGGTGGTGACTATATCATTATTAGAAGATTATTATGGTATTTTAGGTACTTTGAGGTTGTATAGTGTTCTCAACAGATTCTTATGGTGTTGCTAAGCGGTTGATCTGCAATAGCTGGGTGGTTACTATAGAGTTCTCAACTGATTGCTATGGTGTTGCTAGGTGGTTGCTAGGTGGTTGATCTGGTATACTAGCTGGGTAGTTACTATATAGCATTGCTAGAACTGCAAGTCTCAGAAAGAGCAAAGCAGAGAAACCAACCCACCTTCTAGGTCTATCACACACACACACACACACACACACACACACACAAACGCACTGTGCTTGCAAGTCTAACACACCACTCAACCTTATCAGCCACGCTCAGATAACTCAAACCTCAATTCTGGCCTGACATCGCGCTGATAGGCCCAATTGGATGAAGTGTGAGTGTGTGTGTGTGTGAGTGTGTGTGTATGTGTTAGAGAAAGAGAGCAAGAGGGAGAGAGTGATAGGAGGGGCTGAATGAGAAACACTTTATCTGAGTCTGTCTTATTGAGGTGAGTATAAATGATAGAAGAGCTTTAATCAGATTTTAATCCCGTTGTGGATAAAAGCCTGAAAACGTTCTGCACAAGTTTAATCCAGGTCATTAAAACTCTGTCTAAACTCAGTTTTCTGTTAGCTTGAATGCTAGCTTGATCTTGCTAAAATTATCCTAAATGAAGTGTGACTAAATGTAATTTTATCTAAAACTAATTTTAGCCCAAAAATAAAATAATGTCTAAAACTCACAGTGGCCCTATATATTTTTGTGATCTATAGGTGAGCCATCAACCGTGCACCATGCAGCTTGATTTAGGTTGTGTCAGTGTCAGTGTGTCTTTGCTATCGTAACGACGGGAAAAGTACACCTTGCGCAGCTCGAAATGCAAAAGCACAAGAGGCATGTACTAATTCTAATTTTCTTAATTAATCATGGGTGTGGTTCATTTTGGGCGTAACGTGAAATAAACCAATAAACTAATCAGAGTGAGCTCTGACTTTGGCGGATTGCTATTTTAACGGTGCAGCTAAATGAATGTGTCCAACAAACGTTTCTTCTCAGCAGAGGAAACTGAGCTGCTGGTTGACGCTGTGAAGGAGCTCCAGCAGCTCATTTACGGAAACAGTTATGTTATTTTATTTACTATTCTGTTTATTGTTGATGTAAAAGTTGAGTTGGTCAGAGGAGCTCCTTTTTTTTCATTGCCGAGATAGCAATATACAACAAATTTACCTGAACACACCTGATTTCCAAAAACACCACGCCCATCAGTGTAGATATATTCAGAAGCATATGTGTAAATAGACTGTTGGTGGGGTGTAAGATAGCAATGAACATTGCAATCCACCTTCTACAGGGTATAAGATTGAGCCCAAAGACTGAGAACACTATCTTAACTCAACTATAGTAGATTAATATACTGTAGGTTCATGTCAGTGCAAACGCTTTCAGTTCTCATTCCAACCCCGCGCCCGTGCTCTCGTTCACGTGATGCCAGTCAGAGCTGGCAGAACTCACAGCTGGTTCACAGCTGGACTGGCAGGCTGGCAGGGTGTGAGTGTGTGAGTGTGATAACTCGTGTAAATGTGTGGGTTGGTGTATTTGACTGAGGCTGAGGATGTAGCGAGTGCTCACTTCACTGTGGTCAGTCTGCCGGGCGTCGAGTGGCTCGCTGTTAATCAGCAGCAATCTGGATTTATTTGATTGAATGACCCTTAAACACATCCTGTATAAACACACACACATGCAGAGCGGAAGAGTGTCGAGGGGATTTTGTTAATTTATTAGGCAGATTAAACTCATAACTAATGATATTCATACTTATGCAGTAAAGAACACTGAGCAAATACAGCTCTGTTAAAAAAATAATAGAGTTACTTTGATTTTACCAAATTAAAAACCTCTGGAATATAATCAAGAGGAAGATGGATGATCACAAACCATCAAACCACCAAACTGAACTGCTTGAATTTTTGCACCAGGAGTAAAGCAGCATAAAGTTATCCAAAAGCAGTGTGTAAGACTGGTGGAGGAGAACATGATGCCAAGATGCATGAAAAAAACTGTGATTAAAAATCACCAGGGTTATTCCACCAAATATTGATTTCTAAACTCTTAAAACTTTGATGAACTTTGAAATGCATATGAACTTATTTGAGGTCTGAAAGCTCTGCATCTTTTCATTATCTTGTTATTTCTGACATTTCTCATTTTCTGTAAATAAATGCTCTAAATGAGAATATTTTTATTTGGAATTTGGGAGAAATGTTGTCTGTAGTTTATAGAATAAAACAACAATGTTCATTTTACTCAAACATAAACCTATAAATAGCAAAATCAGAGAAACTGAAAGATTCAATACACTTTAAATCTGCGTTTAACCATTTTTAACTTGAGCTAAATCTGCTGTGGTGGAAAACAGTTTAATCAATGGTTCTTGTACCACCCCTAAATCTGATCAATTTGATATTGTATGATAAAATATATAATGGTATAAAATAAAATGCAGTTTTTCCAACTTTTACTGTGACTTTTGTTTGATTACAGATTGCATTTTGACAGACAGTAAAGATTGTTTAATAGTATTCCTGAGCTCATGCAGTGATTTCAGTACAGAATCAGTACAGCCTGTTATTAATGCAGCGCTGCCTGAGGGCCTGAAGATCACCAGCATCCACCAGAGTACTGATCATCAGCTTCTCTATTTAAAGTTTTGAAGCCCAACTTGGTCCCACAGAAACACTTTTAGCACCCACTCAGAGCTCATTCCACCCACATTATTCCCCACTGAGAATGTTGGCTGGGTTTATTAGAATTATAGAATTATTATCTGTGTAAAAATGAGTGTATAAATTCACGTGGGGTGGCGTGTTCGAGTTAATCGAGGTGAAGGACTTCCGCTTGATTGAGAGAATCTTTGAACCTTCATAGAAACCTCTAATCTTTTACCAACGATGGAGTTTGTTGCCATGGCGATAGAAGAAGAGGCAGAGCGAGCGAGACACAGAGAGAGAGAGAGATAGTTAAAAGAGAGTGAGTGTGTGTGAGAAAAAGAGAGAGAGGGAGAGAGAGAGAGGGATAGAGAGAAGGACAGGGAGAGAGAGAGAGAGAAAGAGAGATAGAGAGAGAGGAAGAGTAAGAGAGAGAGAGAGAGATGGAAAAAGAGTGTGTGAGAGACACAGAGAGGAAGAGAGAAGGAACAGAGAAACAGATAGTGAAGAGAGAGAGAGTTAGAGAGAAAGAGAGAGCGAGAACGAGGGAGAGTAAGGGAGAGAGTGATAGAGCGAGTTATAGAAAGAGAGAGAGATAGAGAGAAAGAGAGGTAGATAGAGACAAAAAAGTAGAGAGATAGTAGAGAGAGGGTGAAAGAAAGCAAGAGAGAACTAGACAGAGAGAGAGAGAGGAAGAGAGATGGAGAGAGAAAGGTAGAGAAAGATAGTGAATAAGAGTGAGAGGTAGAGGGAGAGGTAAAGAGAGGGAAAAAGAGTGAGAGGTAAAGAAAAAGGGGTGAGAAAGAGAGAATGGTAAAGAGAGAGGTAGAGAGAGAGAAAGAGAGAGAGAAAGAGGTAGAGATAGAGAGAGAGATGGAGGGAGATGCACTGAAGTGTGATTATAAGTGCAGCTGTGCTGCATGATGTCACCACCGTCGCCACGGCAACAAATTTAGGAAACATTTCCATTTGAAAGAATTTAAATAGACTTCAGATCTTCATTTGAAGTGTAAATGCATTTAAATTCTGCAGTCTTTATTTTTAATCTGGCCCAATCCCAGCTCACGCCTTTACCATTTACCCTTTAGCATTTACACTTACACTAAATAAACTGAATAAACTGAATTTTCTAACATACTTAGACGGAATTTTTGCCTAAATATTCCTAATGTTATATGTAACAACATAAACATTAGACAGTTTCTTTGATTTTACCAAATTGAAAACCTCTGGAATATAATCAAGAGGAAGATGGATGATCACAAACCATCAAACCACCAAACTGAACTGCTTGAATTTTTGCACCACGAGTAAAGCAGCATAAAGTTATCCAAAAGCAGTGTGTAAGACTGGTGGAGGAGAACATGATGCCAAGATGCATGAAAAAAAAACTGAACTTAAAAACCACCAGGGTTATTCCACCAAATATTGATTATTTCTGAACTCTTAAAACTTTATGAATATGAACTTGATTTCTTTGCATTATTTGAGGTCTGAAAGCTCTGCATCTTTTTGTTATTTCTTCAAATAAATGCTCTAAATGTCTACAAATATTTTTATTTATAATTTGGGAGAAATGTTGTCTGTAGTTTATAGAATAAAACAACAATGTTCATTTTACTCAAACATAAACCTATAAATAGCAAAATCAGAGAAACTGATGTAAATGACATATCAGTTCTTGAACTTCCAAGGAGATGGGTGACACTCTAAAACTAGGGCTAGGGTACCAATGAGAAATGGAATTGATGGAAGTTTATCCAGCGCTGCATTTCCCTGAGTATCACTGCAGCAGCAGCAGCAGCAGGGTTTTTTATTGCGCTAGTGTTTAACTGAGCTATAAGTGCGACTGATGCTCCACAAAGCCCCGCATTCATCCGCGTACCGAGGGGGCCGGCAGCATTCCTTAATTTCATATATTTCAATGCTGCTTTGTTCCGTTTGAATCCCGGTTCTGTCCTCGGCCACTTTTTTCTCCCACCCAGCAGATAATGCACGGAGTTATAGCCGTGACCGCGGCCTGCAGACAGTTATGAAACAGCAGCCCTGCTTTACCTCTCCAATAAAAGCAGAGAGAGGAAAGTCCAGCAAATGTCAGAAAAATAAAGCTGCAAAGGGCACCAGTCTGATCCAGCAGTGCACAGAACATGATGCTACAAATATGAACATTAAAAACCATTTAATATTCTTTTACTCAAAGTTTTAACCATTAAAAGTCTGGAGATACAGTACTTTCACTGTACTGTAATATATATATATATATTTTTCAATTTGATTGCAGACAGTGTGAACTCAAGATACTGTATTCCATGCTTTACCTGCTCAACCTTATAACTGCATTTATTAATGCAACACATTCCAAGAAAAAGCTGGGCAGTAAAGGTTTTAACACTTTATAATGCCAAAATTAAAAATAAATAAATAAATAAATAAATTAATTAAATGTTAAATAAAATGTAAGTAAAATGTAAGTAAATCACTCAATAAAAGTAATATGGTGATTAAAACGGTAAATAATGATTAAAATTAATATAAAAATAAATACACATACATAAAACATTTTTTTATTAATGGCTTTCTTTAGTGACATTGTTTAATTTTTCTTTTGATTTATTTATTTATTTATTTATTTATGTAACTAACTATTTATGTCTGCATTAATTTGTTTCCTGATTTATTTATTTCTTCATTGGTTTATTTCCTGTTTTTTTTATTTATTTTATTTCTGCATTCATTTATTTCCTGATTTATTTATTTCTTATTTTCTTGTCCAGTATATGATAATGAAGGGTTGTGTTTTTTACGTACAGGCCTAACAATTAAGCTCAAAGAGAGAGGAGCTGATATAGGTAGAAAAGTCCTGGAGCTGAAATGTATTGGCGAAGTTTTGCATCGGACAATATTAATAATAGACAATATTTATAATAGACAATTTTGACCAAAATTACTCCAAGAGTGAAGCGAAGACTCATCCAAGAGGTCACTAAAGACATTTAAAGACAACATTCAAAGAACTGCAGGCTTTACTCGCCTCAGTTTCTGCATTAATTCACTTTAATGTAAAATCACACCTGTACCTTCAGCTTCCAGAGGAAGCCGAAACCTGTTCCTCTGGCCTGAGATCAGTAAATCTGCAGGAGGAACTGAAGCAGCTGAAACTGAAGAAGCGTAAACCCTGTTAATTAACACCTGGGTGGGAGAGCTGCAGGTGAAACCGCCTCCACGCTGAAACTGCTTTGTTGTTCTGCAGAAAACGGTGTTTCTTTACATGTGTTTAGAGGCAGGCTGAGATCAGCAGCCTCTGGTGGGATATTTCAGACTCTCTGTTTGTTCCACAGCTTTTCTCATACTGATCCAGTAAAGTCTACGTTTCTGCTCTCGGCCCGGCGGCACCCGATCCCTTTATACCCAAATATATATTCTCCTCACGGTCTAAACACACAGAACAGCTTCAGAAATGTAGAAAAGGAGCCGATACTGAGTATCAATATCAGAGTCCGATACTCAAAACATGAAAGAGAAAAGATTACAGAACTGAGTGAACTGTGATATAGAGAATTTCGCTTAAAATAGCACAGAATTACGTATTATATCATATTACGTATATTCTTTGGTTAGTTACATGCACTTGTGACGTCATTACTTTATTATTTTACATTGCACTACAATATATTAAATTAAAATGTTCTGCATTGTATAGTGTCAAAATCTATAGTGTATATGTGTATGTGTATGTTAAATGTACAAATTAAAAAATAACAAGGAACTAAATTTTATAACTAAAATTTTATAACTTCTTCCACTCAACATTTCAACCCTTTCAAGTCTGGAAATACCGAAACAAATGAGAAAGAGAGTAATTGAGATCTATCAGTCTGGAAAACCAAAATTACCCTAAGAGGGCAGCAACATCTCATCTAAGAGGTCACAAATGAAGCTAAAACAATATTCAAAGAACTGCAGGCCTCACTTATATCAGTTAACGTCAGTGTTCATTACTCAATGTCCTGCATGGCATATTATATAATATATATATATATATATATATATATATTAACATGTACATGTGTTGTCATTCCTTTATATTATATCACATAAGTGAACAAGGAACTGAAAAGTCATTAGTTAATATTTTTGGTATTATATTTGTCAATGCATGAGAGCTTTAAACCATTTTAAATGTATTCACTTGATAATAATAAAACAATTAAGTGTTTGAGAAAGTTTCAATTATTTTCTGTATTATTTGAAGTGTGTTTTTTTTACATAAAATTGGATTTTAAGTTGAAAAAATAAAGAACAATTATTGAAACATTAAATAACTAAACTGATTAAAATAACTAAACTTATTAAATATGTTAATGCTGACATTTGGAAAAAAAAACTAAATATTACACGTTTTATGTGTTGTAACTACTTATTAATGCTTTATAAAGTATTAACAACCTAATTATTAACCATTAATAAATTCCTTCATAGATAATTTATAGATGGTACCCTCAGTGGTCTTGTGTCTGAAGGTTTTGAGCTGTATGAACAGTAGGATTACCTGTGGGATGTAGATGCCAGGCTGTGACTCACAGTGATGTCCTGTAGATGACCTGCATGATCACGCTGTAGCTCACCTGTGCAGACAGACGGGTCCTGTCTACCTGCACCACAAACTGTATCAGTGAGAATGACCTCACTGTTTACTGTTCACCTCAACCCACACTCACACCGGACATGAGCAAGAACTGAACTGGAAACTTTGGCCACTGAAAGTTATTTGTACGGCTTTTTCTTGTCACGGTCTCGCTCTGTTCCCCTGTGTTTCTCCTGTAATTTAGATAGATAGATAGATAGATACTTTATTGATCCCCGGGGGGAAATTCTTGGGGAAATTTTCCGTCACGTGTGTCTAATTTGTAGCTCCGCCCCTCGTTACCTGTCTCCCCAGGTGTTCATTGTTTCATGTTTAGTATAAATAGTACCTGTTAGTCTACGTTTGCGGTCGGTCTTTGCACCTTCCAACGTTGTCTGTATCGTCACGTCCTAGCTATAGTTTTGCCACGTTTCTAGTTCTTTGTTTAGTTTGTATTATTTGTTTATATCTCTTGTTTGTTTATATTCCTTGTTTTGTACATATTTACGTATTTATCCTTTGTATATATATCCCTAGCCCTGTTTTGTACTTATCTGTTTAGTTTAGCTCTTTGTTGGTTTTCCCTGTTTGTTTATGTATATATATTTATTCGTTATTCCCCTGTTTGTTTGTTTGTTTACTTATTATTCATTAAAGTCTGTCTTACCCGCTTTTACGTCCGCCTCCCGTCTGGTCCCGCGTTACATTTTTTATGAAAGAAAAGCAAGATAAACATTTTAAAAATTATATTTAGTTTCAGAATAATCATTTAGTTTTGAGGATTATCTCAATAAACTCCCCTCGAAAAGTATTGAAACAGTGAGGCCAATTGCATTATTCAAATCAGACAATCAGTACTGTTTACTTATTGTTTGAATAAACAATAAAGCTACACTTAATACACTTATACCCTCAGTTTGTTTGAATTCAAATAAATTAGGTCTATTTTACATAAAATTGGATATTTCTAATATTAGGTGAACTTTTTTGGCTACATATACATC
The DNA here is from genome assembly GCF_023375975.1 of Astyanax mexicanus. Taxonomy (NCBI): domain Eukaryota; kingdom Metazoa; phylum Chordata; class Actinopteri; order Characiformes; family Acestrorhamphidae; genus Astyanax; species Astyanax mexicanus. The sequence continues at coordinate 1,364,874 of NC_064427.1, forward strand.
CAAACTGATTTTTTTTTTTTAAATTAAGAAGTTGAATCAACTGATAATAACTGAGTCTGTCACCACTGAATGCTTCTTTTCTACTGGCTATTGGCTCAAACTATTTGCATACTGGGTGTGTCCCCCA